>NC_066523.1:8531665-8559165 GCF_024679095.1 Eriocheir sinensis | reverse complement strand
TCAGGAGACAAAGAAGTCTTGCTATCCTCGCGGCCTCGGCTCCCGTCTCATTAGTGCCAGGCCGTCCCCGTCACGTCCTCAAGGGGGGGGGGGGAGAAGGGGAGAAGAGAGGGAGGGAAGGGAGGAAAAGAGAGAAGACGCCCAGAGGTAGGATGGTTGAAGCAAAAGGAGAGATAGCTTTCAAGGTTGTGGGGAAAATGTGGAAGGAGAGAGAGAGAGAGAGAGAGAGAGAGAGAGAGAGAGAAGGAAAGGGGAAGATCGTGAGAAAAAAAAATGTAATGGGGGGAAACAGTGGAAAAGAGAGACGCTGTGAAGGGTGTTCGTGAGAGATAAAGAGAAGGAGGGAGAGATGGAGGAGTTAAGGGAGGGAGGGAAGGAGGGAGAAGGAAGGAAAGAAAGGATATATCTAGGGTGGGAGGAAGGACGAAGGAGAAACATCACACCAAAAGCAGGGATTAGAAAGGAAAAAAAAGAATTGATAAGGTAGAGAAGAGAAGGAGAAGAAGTGGAGCGAGAGAGGTTGCTGTAGGAGAGAGAAAGTAAGTAGATATTTGAAGGGGGAGAGCAGGAGGGGCTGTGAAAGGGACGGAGGGGAGAAGTGATTGGCGAAAGGAAGAAGTGAAAGAGCAAGAGGGGAGCGAACAAAGAGGGTGAGGGGAGTGGGCGGGGAGGGAGAGGCATATTATAGCATGCGAGTAAAGAAAGAAACACGGCTTTAAGGGGAGAATGAGGGGAAGTAACGAAGGAGTGAGGATAATGAAGAAGACAGTGATGAAGGGGGAAACGAGCCACTCAGAAGAAGGAGAGAGAGAGAGAGAGAGAGAGAGAGAGAGAGAGAGAGAGAGAGAGAGAATAAAGGGGGAAGATAACAATAAAAATAAACATAGCATGAAAAAAAAAGGGAATCCAACTTTTATCTACAGCTTAAGGGGAAAAAAATATATCGCTATATTTAACAGAAGAAAATAATAAAGCGCAGTTCTTCATTTTTCTTCTCCACTCAATTTACTTCTCGTGCCTATAAACTACCTCGGTGACAATGATGAATGATTCCGAGCCGATGATTATAACCACTGACTGCACTATTGAGGAGTATATTTTTGGGGGCATATTAATGGGAAGGGAAATGAGAAGAGGCAGGAGGAAGAGAGGGAATGACGAAAGGATAGGAGGAAGGAACAAAATAAAGGACGGAAGTAAGAAAGGAAGGAAATGGAAGGAAAGAGAAAGGAAAGAAAAGGAAAAAGGATAGAAAAGGGAAGGGAATTGGATAAAGGTAGGAGGAAGAGAGAAAGGGCGGAATAATGGAAGGAAGGAAAAATGGATGGAAGTAAGAAAGGAAGTAGAGGAAGATGAATAAAACAAACGGGTATGTGAACTAAGCCAATTTTATGAAGGATGAAAGAATAGAAACCAATAAATGAAGGGAGAAATAGAAAGGAAAGAGAAAGAAAGGAAGGAAAGAAGACAGGAAGGAAGGAAGGAGGGAAGGAAGGAACGTCGAGTCTCAGCTGATCCAATAATCGATGAAAAGGAATATCTCGAAGGGAAAGGAAGAAGGAAGGAAGGAAAGCAGGAAGGCAGGATGGAAGGAAGGAAGGAAGGAAGCATTTGGCGTGACGTGTTATATCGAGTGTGTGTGTGTGTGTGTGTGTGTGTGTGTGTGTGTGTCCATATCTACTTCAACTATTTTCCTCTACTGAATCACACAGAAACGATTATCTCCGCGCAAAAAAAAAAAAGGGAAAATAAAATAAAATCGAGTCTACGTTTGTTACACTGAGCAGAGAGGAAACACGAATAAAAATGGAAAATGGAAAGGGAAGGAAGAGGGGGTAGAGTGAGGAAGGGGAGAGAAGGAAGGAGGAGGAGGAGGAGGAGGGGCGCCAGCAATAGGAGGAGGGACTGACTGACACCCGCGTGATGACTTGGGCTAAACGGCACGTCGTCCTCGCCGCGGCAGCCGTCCCCAGCACACCATCCCGGCCCTTCTTTATATCTATGCAATTTTCGCCCCACAATGCACTCCATAACGACCCCCAGATGTCCCTGTCGTCCTCGCGCGGCCGCCAAATCGCTGTCTGAATTGAGCTTTTGTTGTGAATCGCAAATATCGATCTTTTTTTTTTTCGGGGAGGGGAGGGAAGGGGGTTGAGGGGATGGATGCTTCATTATTATACATCAATTCACTTTTCTCCCTTTTTTTTTCGTCTCTTTTCCTTTTTTATTTTTATTTTTCGTTCCCTTGTCCCTTCCCTCGCCCGCACCATGTCATCACACGTGTCCGGTAATGAATATCAAGTGTCCGTGGCGGCAGCTGAGAGGGAGATTTGCTTTTTTTCCCTTTCCTTTATGCCTTTAATTTGAGGAGGCCTATGTACTATCGCATCACCCGCCCCGCTCTCCCCCCCCCCCTTTCCTTCCGCTCCTCTTCGTCCTTTCCCCCGTCCACCTTTTCCTAATTTCTTTTGATCTGACGCCTATATTTGCTTTTATCATCCTTTACCGACCACCGTTTTTCATATTCTTTTTTTTTTCCTCTTTGAATGTAAGGATTTCGTATAATATAATCAGCCTTTCCTGACACCCCTCTCTTTCTTTCCATTTTTTTAGGCCTAGTAACCTAACTCTCGCATTAGCATCATCCATTCCATTCCCAATCTTTTTTTATTTATTTCCAGTCCAATAACTCCGTGTAACATTTTCGACATTGTATATTTTTTTTTCCTTTTCTAAGCTTTTACAATTCTGTCTTTCGCCGTTTAAATCCCTCGAAGGTTTAGGTACATTTATATTTTCTGATCTGTTTCTCCTTTCTCTCTCTCAATCCTTCTTTTTTTAACAAGTTGTATGCTGACATTGTAGATACATTTTTTTTTCTCGTCTCTGTAAGCTTTTCCAATACTGTCTTTCAACGTTTAAATCCCTTGAAAGTTTGGGAACATTTATCTTTTCCGTTGCCTTTCTCCTTTCTCTTTCAATCCTTCTTTTTGGGCAAATAAATATATGCTGTTCCCCTTCTCATTACCCTCATTTTTCACCATCACCACCATCCTCTTTTTCTGGGAGTTCGGGAAAAGTGGAATTAGTCGAACATCACCCAACTCGGCTCTCCTCACTTTCCCCCCTTTTTTCATCCTTATGTATATTAGAACATCATGTAACATCTCATATCACACGCACCAAAAACTTTCCCCTCGTCTTTTATATGTTCCGGCGTCAGGTTTCTGCTCTGAATCTCTGGGAATTCAGGATTAGTTACACATATCATCCCTCTTTCCTCTTTTTAATTTTTTTTTTGCTTTTCTCCCTAATGTCTATTCCCCTCACGACCTCCCTTCCTCTCTCCTCCCTCCCAAACGCTGCCCTGGCCAAACAAACCCGTCTCCTCTCTCCCCTCAGTATCAACAATCTTGCAACGACCCCACCCCTCTCTCACTCCCCTCTCCCTCACTTTTTTTCCCCTCGTCGCTCTCAATACCGCCTTGGATTCTCTCCCCTCGCAAATCCAGTGTCCCGCCTCTTCCCCTCGGAGCCAACAAGGCCATTGGTCCGCAAGGGGAAAAAGCGTGTCCCCTCGCCCCTCTCCCTGTCTGTCTCCCCTTGTCCACCTCATCCCTCTGAGGCGGGTCCTCCTTACACGCTCTTTCTTTCCCTTGTCTAGTCTCGGTTCTCGTCTGCTCTCTCTCTCTCTCTCTCTCTCTCTCTCTTTTTTTTTTCTTTCTTTCTTTTTACATCTTACATATTCTCTCTCTCTCTCTCTCTCTCTCTCTCTCTCTCTCTCTCTCTCTCTCTCTCTCTCTCTCTCTCTCTCTCTCTCTCTCTCTCTCTCTCTCTCTCTCTCTCTCTCAGCTAGACTAAAGGTTTTTTTCTTTCCTTTTATTTTTTTGCTCAATATATGTAACATGATATATATATATATATATATATATATATATATATATATATATATATATATATATATATATATATATATATTTTTTTTTTGCTTCACTACTCCACTGAACGCACCAGGGTTGTGTCGACTCTTGTATCTCTAACACTAACCTTTTTCTTCACTTTTCTTCTGCAGAGTATTCACACAACAACAAGGATTCCCAAGATTGATGCAGGATAGAAAATGAAAAAGAAATTGTTGACAAGAGGGAGAGAGCGAACAGTTACCTGAAATATACGAATCATTGCACGGAGAAATTGAGAGGATTCGTAACAAAAAATTCCTCAGCACAGTTCAACAACAAAAAATACTCCGGCATTATTTATTTTTCTCGGAGGCAGTATTTTCCAGCGGAGAGCGATTGTTATGACTACGGGATATATGAGCGTATATGGATGAAAAGTCTTTCCGGATATTATAAAATAGTAAAGGAAAATAAATAAAAAACAGCCAGTTTTTCGAGGCCACTAGAACAGCCAATTGTAGTCTGAAGGTAACAAAAAAATATGCCTTTTTTTTGTAAATAATGATACCCTAACAATCTTTATTTTTGTTTTTCTGTTGAAAAACAAGGTTTACCTATTGTGTTCAGCTTCTGACAACAATATCTAGACAGGAATAGCGTACCATTATACTGGGGAGGAATTACAGAGGTTTTCAGGATTAAAAATAATAAAACCGTCGCTTGTGGGCGGGTTACGTTAGTGTGCCGGCCATTCCACCTGACAGGTAATGTGGCACTCTGCGGCAGGTGTGACAACGTGAACAATGTATGCGGCGCGCCGACCGTCGCCCTCCACCTGATACTCCCTTTAACCGGCCTGCTCGTAATGGATTAACTCTGCACTGCGTTCAACTTCTATCAGGCCGACCCCGCCGAGTGAATCCCTCTGCAAACAGCCAGTGAGCCGCGCCGAGCTGTGCCAGGAGCGCCCCCCGCCAACCCAGACCCCCATCCACCCACGGCCGCGGCTCATATGACTCACAAATATTCTGCTTCCATAAACAATTGTTGTACATTTCCAGGCGAGCCCCAGATCGAGGGAAATAAATATTACACATACATATATGCATTCAGCTTTGTAATACACACCGTGAAAGACAGCGACGACTCAATCACTTCAGTGTGCACATGTTCCCATTCAACAGAGCTGAGTGCACCACTTCCATTGAACGGGATGAAAAATTTGCTGTAATCAGAGTATGAACTAGTTGATCAAATATTTCGCAAATGTTTTTTTTTTTTTTTTTTCTCTTTCAGCGTGAGGTAATGCACGTGGGAGTTCCAGTAAATGGTAAGGGCTGTCCTGAGGTGCACAACACACGAGCAAGAGCCCCGCACCGCCGCACGCACAGCTGCTCGTCCCGGCGTGGCGTGTGCAGCAGAAATTGTTTTATGTTGGATAAATAGAAGCTCCAGATTTCTCGACTATGTCCGCCATCCGAGCGCCAGGCTGGAGGTCGTCCCCTCAGGCCTGACGCAGCGAAAGCACGGAGCAGCATCAGTAACAACAGCCCCAGGAACAGCAACGGCAACAGCAGCAGCAACAGCACCGGCCTGCAGCACCGCTCCTGGCAAGTGCTTAGAGCCGCAACTTCGCCACAACATTCAAGACACTTGCGCCGGGAAACATTAAACCACCGGTGGACACAAGTTTTCCTCTCCAGCTTTAACTCCTCCTTTAATGTTATAAATGGCCGCCATACAGATTCCCGGAAAATAGTCTTACTTTACGTTCTGAAATATAATGCGGACCAGCCAACGTATTTCCGAAAAGCGACTGTTCCCTATCCCGCTAGTTTCTCTCCCCTTTTCCACTCTAATAATTTTCTAGTTTGTGCGTGCCCCGGGGCCACACAAAGGTGAGGGAGGGGTGGGGGGCGTAGTGGCAGTCTACGGGGACGATCAATATGGATCAGTTAGCGGAGATGATCGTGTTCAGCTTGTGGCGGCCTGGGAGCGTGTGGAGGGCTGATGCAAGGTGTATCCACGACCTCAGGGATGGGGAGGCCTGGCAGGGACACCATAATAATGACCACTATGATACCTTCCTTCCCTTATTAGTCATACTTTCCATTTTCTCAACATGAAGCAATGTCGTCGTGTTAAGCAAGCATATCAATCATCACACTGAGTTCTAGTTGCCCCTTTTATATTTCTCACAAACTTCTAAAATTTAAATAACTGAATTCTTATTACTGAATTTTATTACTGGCCAGCAATTAATAAAAACCAAATCGTCACATTAGCCGCACATAACAACCACTATAAATAGATCTGGTCCTGCATTTTATACGTAGCAATTTAACTCTCGAAATTGAAAGACTTATGAGTTTAATTACATCAATAAGAAAGCGAGGACACCATGCACCTCATAGTTTGTATTATAACTTATATCTATTGACAAACTAAAGCTGTGTGTGTAAGCCTGTTATTCATGGCCCTTCGACGAGCATAAATTAAATTATTAAGTGGATACCGTTAAACATTCATTTATACTAGATTCCGAACTCCTGGGAATACGATGCAATGATAGAGCTTCAAAATAAATAAATATTGAGGACTCAGGCTTAGCTTCAGACTGTATGTCGTAAATGCATTAATGAAAGTGGCTTCAGGGGAGCGGAGTACACACCACATGCATAATTAAAAGCTACTTGCACACATTATTTATCTCTTGCATACCGGCAAACAGATTCCCGCGCCCTCTCCACACCCGCATGAACATTGTTGTTGTTCACCCTGACTCACCACCTTTACTCAGCGATATCACTCACTCGACACCTACTATTCGTATTTTTTTTCTCTATCCCCTCCCTTTCTTCCCTTCCTACTACTCACTCCCACATGCTGTCCTAAAGACCACGACCACCAAGCCCCTCGAGAGAAAAAATATAAAAAATCTCCCACTATTCCTCTTATCTATCTCAATCCCTTCCCGCCATTCCCTTTCCACTGCTAACTCAACTCCTATCATTCATCTTTTTTTCCTATCACTTCGTCTGTTGAGTCTATTATTCCCTTCCCATTACTCACTCAGCTCCCACTATTCATCTTTTTTTTTCTATCCCTTCCTTCTATTCCCTTCCCACTACTCCTTTACCCCTATCCCTTCCCTCTTCCTCCATTCATTTCGCTCCATTACCTTCCGTCCCCTTCCCACAACTCTCGCCCTCCGTTCCCATCACATTTTCCGCCCCCTCTACTACTCTTTCCGTATTCCTTTCCTCTACTCCCCTTTCCCTATCCATTCCCTCTTCCTCCATTCATTTCCCTCCATTACCTTCCGTCCCCTTTCCCCGACTCTTGCCCTCCGTTCCCATCACGTTTTCCGCCCGTCGTTCCCGCCCCTTCCTTTCTTCCCCTCGCGGCGTCGCTCTCCCTCCCCAGTCCCTCCCTCTCCCCTCTTCGTTGTGGCATCAGCTGGCTTCTCTCGGGACAAAGGTCGGCTTTTATTAATTACCCGCCATGACCTTCCCGACGTGTAGTTATCATCTGGTTATACATAATTAAAAGCATATTGAAGCAGCTCATTCTCTCTCTCTCTCTCTCTCTCTCTCTCTCTCTCTCTCTCTTCTTTTTTTTTTTTGCCTGGTACTAATTAAAAGCACGCGCATTAATACGCAGCCCGGCAATTAAAACATTAATTTTGAGTGTTCTATTAAACTAATTACTCATTTTCGGATTTCACGGTGACGATCGCCTCGCCTCCCCGCCTCCTCCTTCCTCCCTTGAGTCCAGGTATGTAGGCAGGTGTGAGGAGGAATCTGCAGGTCCTATTTTTAAACGTATATCGGTATCTCAGTTCGCCTGTCTGAAGAGCCTCACGAAGTTGCTGGGATTTTCATGGACTGCTTTGTGATCCCAGTGGTAGTGTTGCCCGTCTTTTGCATCTTGAACGGGAAAATCACCCATGAAAACCAGGTCGGAGGGTATATAATGGAGGGACATGAAAGGAGGAAGAGAGAGAAGGGACAGGAAAAAAAGAAGCTGTGGAAAGTTGAGTGAGTAGTGGGAAGGGAATAGAAGGAAGGGATAGAGAAGAAGGGAAACAATGGGATTTGAGTAAGTCTATAACCTTGGGAAACAGTCGTAATGGGAGCCCGATATGTTTGATAATATGGAACTGATGAGTCTCCCGCTTACACACGCTGCGAACTATTTTTTTTTAATCACACAAAGACGAAATACATTAATCATTTACATTCAACGCTGGTCGCCGATATTTGCTGCTATCACGGATTTCGGGGTACGTAAAAATGTCAAGTCGAACGAGAATCAGATAAAAAGGTGGACACTCACTCGTCTGACTGGAAAATTATTGCCTGAATTATTATTCAATGAACGCGCTTTGACAGGAATTCTTTGGTGGAGCAGAAAATGCGCGATAAGGACATACTAATCTCTCTCTCTCTCTCTCTCTCTCTCTCTCTCTCGTTGGTGCCTTCATGTTATAAGTCAGTGATTTTCAAGGCAGGTTATTTAAAGTCGCAGATCAGTTGAATGGACACATTATTTATTTCTTTGATGCAATGAAATCCCCGCACCCAGTCACTCAGCGCTGTGTGTGTGGGGGGTGGGGGGAGAGAGAGAGAGAGAGAGAGAGAGAGAGAGAGAGAGAGAGGTGAGCCAGATGGAAGGAGAAGGTGAGGAAAGGATCATTCGAAAAGCGAGTAAAAGTCCGTTCGAGGAAAGGAAATATTAGATAAGAAAAAGTACCGAAAAGGAGTTTGGAAAGAAAGTCAGAGAAGCAAGAGTGGAGAAAAAAGAAGTGCGAATCTGAAAGAGGAAGACGAGGAGGAGGAGGAGGAGAGAGAGAGAGAGAGAGAGAGAGAGAGAGAGTTAGAAAAAAAGAGAAGACGTGAAAAGTTCGTGAGGGGAAAAGCGTGATCAGAGGGAATGTGTGTGCGGGAGGCAGAACGCACGCACGCACGCACACACGCAGCGGGATAGAGCATGGTTACTTTAATTCAGCAGAGGCCATAACCCCCCAGCCCCCTCCCCCCCCCCCATCAGCCTCTAACCACCTCCCCATTCCCCCTTTTCATCCCACTCTCCTCCCTTCATTCCCCCTTGCCTATCTCCCCCCCTCCCCTCTGACCCCCATTATCTCCCCCTCCCCTCCCTCCTCACCCTCTATCGTCTGTCTCCCTCTTCCTTTCTCCCTCCTCTCCCCTCATGTCCACTCTCCCTTTCTCTCCCCCCCTCACCCCCCTTGAACTCTGCTCCCCTCCTTCCTCACCCCCTTTGTCCACTCTTGCTCTCCTCTACCTCCCCCTTGTACTCTCTTTCCCTCCCTTCTCACCCCCTTATCTGCGTCTCCCCTCTTGTCTCTCCTCCCCTCGCTCCCCTCGCCCACCCCTCATCGCCTGCTGCCGCCGCTATATATATATGGGACAGCCGGACACCCGCCATGATTAGGAAAAAAATATATATTACGAAAATTTCTCTGGGTTGCAGCGGTCAAGCACCTAATAAAATGTTAATGAGGGTGCTTTACCTGCGATATTAATAGTGTAAATAGCTTAACTGCGTCAATAACGGCCGTATATTGATAGCACCGTGACAGTCGAATAATCGTGGCCGTGCGATTCAGATAAACGGATTATTGTGGAGGCAATTTGTGTCGGTAATTACCTGCGTGCCGGGGAAGCAGTAGAGGCAGCAGCGGCGGCGGCGGCGGCGGTGGATGTGGTGGTTGTGGTGGCGGCTGCAATCGTGGAGACGCAGCATCCGCCAGCTCGAGGCATATGAAGGCGCCTTTCGCTACCACCAGGATGTGACGCGAGCGAGACGGCGGGAATGAAGTGTTGGGGATGATGGCGGGAAGGTGTGGTGGTGGTGGGGAGGGTGGTGTGGTGGAAGGTGGTGGTAGTGGCGGGGAGGCGTGATGGTGGTGGGGAGGGTGAGAGTGAGGGAGAAGGTAGTGGTGGTGGTGCAGGGAGGTGGGAGGAAGAGCGGTGATTTCCGCAAAAAACACCAAGAATAAGATCAATTACAATTAAGAGCCAAAAGAAGAAGCAAAATGAAAATAAAAGAAGAACGGCATGGAGGAAAATCATGAGTGAGTTGGCATGTGTTCGGTCAACATTTAAAAAAGAATTAATCAAACAAAAAAATTTCATCGTGCATCAGAGATAAAAAAAAACGAATGATCAGTTACTAATATAATACTAACAAAAAGTAAAAAAAAAGACAAGAACGAATCAAATCAAGATGTACTACAACAGAAGCGAGGAGGGGAAGCACACACACACACACACACACACACACACACACACACACACACACACACACACACACACGAAAAAAAAATCACCCACACAACACCATTCACTACTAACTCTTCTTTCCCCCTCTCTACTCAATCCCTCCTAACCCTTCCTTGCTGGTGTTCTTGTAAGCAACACACACACATACACACACACACACACACACACATCAGGAACAGAGCCGCCCAGGCAGTCAGTCAGTCCGTCAGCTGGCCAAGTGACTCCCTTCCCCTTGCACGTTGAGGCCACACGACCCTCCCCTGGGTATAAGCGTGGATTTGTCCCCTTTCCCCTCGCCTGCCACTCTCCCCTCAGCCGCGAGTGTTGCGTCTGATACCCTCACACACGGTCACGCCACGAGGGGAAGGGGAAGGCTGGCAGGGCGCTGCGAACCCCATGTCCCCTCGTTCCGCCTGAATTACTTAATGCCTGTTAATTGGATCCGCTGCTATCGGTGGGGGGGGATTGAAACATATTACTTGGGGGAGGAGTGTGTGGTTGGTATAATGAGGGCGTGATGTACGGTGGATATAATGAGTGTTTAGTGTGGGCGCGTGTGTGCCGCGTACAATGAAAGTATTTAGTGTTTTGGGGCGAGGCAAGGCAAGGAAGGGAAGAGAAGAATGGCGGGACTAAACCTCCTAATGAGTTCCTGAGGAGCAAGACGAGTGTGTGGGTTTGAAGAGATGAAGATACGTGACCGCAGGCGCGAGGGAAAGCGTGTCATGATGAGGGAATATTCAGCGGCTTCAAGGGAATACTCGGAATGCAAGTGAATGAAGGAAGCGTTGACGAGTGTTGAATACCCAGCGTGAGGGAACGGGAATGTGACGAAAGTAAAAAGGAGACAAGAAGATGAAGACGATTATGCCGTGTGGTGATGCAGTGAGCGGTTATATGGGACGGGAAAAGAGGACGACTGCTGACCCACTTTTGCCTGACATGTGCGAACCCTTTGTCAGGCGGGCGAGGGCGAGGGGGCGACGATAAAAAAAAGAGAAGAAAATTAAGATCGCGCTGCAGTGACCCTCGGTGGCTTACAGTAAAGGAGGACGCGTCGGTGTAGGAAGCCGCCGCCTGCGAGAGACATTAGCCCGAGACAAATTAGCAGATTATCTTATGAAATGCACTCGCTCATAAATTTTCCCTCCGGAGCACAACAACAAAAGGGAACCGAAGCTAACAAATGGACAATAGTATGCTGTGAAGAGAACCACCACCATCACCATCAGCACCAGCAGGTCGGCAGTTCCCACAGACCACTTCCCGCCCTTAATAATAACGACAGGTCAATTACACACATTCATCGCGTGACAAAAGAATGATCAATACTTTTTCTCGGAGCCCCGCCAGTGCCCGGATGCTACATGCCTTATACACACGCCTCGCTATTACCGCCGACAGATAAGGTAACGTACAAGCCCGACATAATTACGGTACACGGCCTGCCGCTCCTCCTGCTCCTCGGCCAGGATCTCCCGCCGCTGACGTGTACATATTAATTACTTGTCAGGCACCAACTGTTCCCTACTTTTAACACTGGAAGGGACGGGAAGCGTACTTTTTCCCTGCTGTATTAAGTCGACGAGAGTGACGTTGAGTAGTCAGATTGATAGTGGTGTGGTCGCGGTGTTTCCTAACTGGATTAAGGCGCAACGTTCTCACGGCCATGCAGGCAAGTTCACTGCAACTGTTGTGAGGCTGAGTGACGGACTGGCTGGCTGTGTGGACGGCTGGCTGTTTGGCTGGTTGTATGGCTGGCTGGCTGGCTGGTTGTGCGCACGATTGTTTGACTGACTGGCTGACTATGTGGACTGTTTGGCTGGCTGGCGGATTGGCTGGCTGGCTGGCTCGTTGGCTGATTGACTGCCTGGCTATGTGGACTGTTTGGCTGGCTGGCTCGTGGCTGAGTGACTGGCTGACTATGTGGACTGTTTGCGTGGCTGGTTGGCTGGCTGGCTGGTTAGTTGGCTGAGTTGCTGGCTGTTTGGCTGTTTGGACGGCCGACTGTTTGGGTGGCTGATTGCCTGGCTGGCTTGTTGGCTGAGTGATTGCCTGATTATATGAACTTTGACTGGCTGGTTGGATAGCTGGTTAGATGGCTGAGAGACGAGCTGGTTATGTGAACTCTTTGGCTGACTGGCTGGTTGGCTGTGCTGCTGGTTGGCTGGCTGGCTGTCCCGCAAATTACAAGCGCTTCCACTTCCCCAACAATTAGGTGCAGGAAGTTCCCGTGGCGTGTGTCGGGAGAGGATCGGCGGCTCTGATAACCCGGCCTTCCATTAGCGTTCATCACCCAACTTTGCCGAGGAAAGATTACTCACACAGTTCCGAAACTAATTTAGGAATTTTTTTTACAATCGTCTAAATGATCCAAGATTTTTTTCCATTCCTCTCAAACTATCACATATTTCGTCGTTTGAGGTTCTCTGAGAGTGTTTGAATGGTTGGTTGGTTGGGAGTTGGTGATAAAATTATACTTTCTAACGATAGGGAGAAAAGAAGGAGTGTGATACCGGGTGGGCAGGAAGGAGTGAATGAGGGAGGAGGAGGAAAAGGAGGAAAGGAGATAAGATAAGGAAAAAGAGGTGACCATAAGCTGCAGTGTACGTGTGATAGAAAGAGAAGGAAGAAGTGAGAGTGAGAGAAGGAATTGTAAGGTAAATGAGGGTAAGTGGAATTAAATGGTGTGACAGAAGGACGGAATTAAGTGAGTAAAGAAAGGAGTGTAAGTATAGATAATGGAAATTAATGAAGGAAGAAGTCGAGTGAAGGAAGAATAATGGGAGTGCTTGGAAGTAAAGGGGAAACGGAACTGGAGCTTGGAGAAGAGTGGGAGTGAGTGGGAGTGAGTGGTAGTGGAGGAGGATGTAAGGAAGAGTGGGAGGCTGTATGTAGGTTGACAGAGAGTTAGTTTGAAGAGAGTGGGAGTGATGGAGGAAGTAAGGGAGAGTGGGAGGCTGTATGTAGGAAATTGGAGTGAGTGGGAGTGAGTGGGAATGAAGGAGGAAGGGAGAGTGGGAGGCTGTATGTAGGTTGATAGGAAAGTATTTTGAAGAGCGTGGGACTGAGTGGGAGTGGATAAAAGAGCAAAGAAGAGTGGGAGGCTGTATGAAGGTTGACAGGAATTAAGGGTGTTTGAAGTGAGTGAGAGCGAGTGAGAATGGAGGAGGGAGTGAAGGTGAGTGGGAGGCTGTAAGTGGGTTGACGGGGCGGTAGTTTCAGGTCGGTGGGGCCGGAAGGAGGTGAGGGAGGTAAGGCTACAAATGAGCTTGCCTCCCACGAAGGTTAAGGCCTAAATTACGTAGTAGTTAAGATGTCAACGGCAGCTGCTCGTAAGGGCGTACTTATTTTTCACGCTCCCGTCACCAAGCATCCCCATTCCCATTCCTCCTCCTCCTCCTCCTCCTTCTGTCCTTCCTTCCTTATCCTTTCCTCTCACCCCCCCCCCTCTCTGTACCTCATTTCGTTAAGGAGGAAAAATACTTGATTCGAGAGCAACTACAAATTACTTGTGGTCGCTGGTGTTTGTCTCTCTCTCTCTCTCTCTCTCTCTCTCTCTCTCTCTCTCTCTCTCTCTCTCTCTCTCTCTCTCTCTCTCTCTCTCTCTCTCTCTCTCTCTCTCCCAGGGATTATAAATATTTGATTCAAGAGTAACTTCAAAATGCTCTAATCCGCTCATATTGGATAATAATGTCAGAGGCCACGACGATTTCCTCACTGCAATCATATACGAGTAAATAAGACATGTGTTCGCTCGGGCCCCGAAATGTGTTCTCATAAATGTATTCAATATTTGTAATAAACATAATGCCGTGGAATTGTTGTTAAAGTTTCTCCTGTCATATTACAGCCGCGCTCTTCCTCTTCTCCGCGCCTGCCTCGGGACGTAATATCGCGCTGTGTGTGTGGCAAATAATAATTATAAAACTGGATGCTCTCCTACGGCGAGTTTAGTTAAAATATTAAACACTGAAATGACGTCCCGCAAAATCATATTTGAATTATCCGGGTGCGGGAACCCTCAGTTTCGGTTTTTATATGACGCGAAAATAAATCATATGAATGTCAAAACCTATATTTCTACCCCGGACAGCTCGTTTGGCCCGTGTGAAGATTATTCAAATGTGGAAACCTTTGCTATTTTCCCCGTGGGCGCAGGTTTTTTGCGTACACCTGACGAGGCTTCCCACGTGCCTCGCCGCGCCCGCACCACGTAGCCAGACCATGAAGGATGTGATGGCAACGACCCGGCCCTGAGGGAAGCAATTCAGACGACCGCAAACAAATGCAAGACGCTGTGTGGGAGCAACAGACGACACGGCTTCACCACCACCGCCTCCTCCTATAGTGATTACAAACCCTCTTTCAGGTTTGTAATCGCTATTTCTTTCATTGGCGGTATAAATGATTGACGTGATGCTCCTCCTCCCACCTAAAAATACCCTCATGTAACACGGTTTAATGATGTGGGACTGTCTTTGTAATGACTACCAAAACTTGAGGTTGAGTTACTGTGCTCTTGGCGTTTCCCTCTTTAAGCACTTCACTACAATCCTAATATTTCACTGTCTGCTAAAAACTGCGTATGGAATTACTGGGGTATTTTATGCAGCATATTTTTTATCTGTATGATTATAAAGCAACTATAGAGTTTATCTAATACCTTTATCACAACACACTAGATTCCTTTCCCGATTCAAGGGCTACTTTTCATACCCCAATTACACTACCAAATTAGAATCAGAAACACGCTATTGCCTCTAAACCTTGCTAAGTTACGGAACAAATTCGTTAAAGCCTTCTACAGTACAGTAGTTTTGAGTTACCGCTGTGTGCACAACTCTTAGAAATTCTGCGTCCGCTCGTGTTGTCAGGGTTACGTCCGCTCGGTAGTAATGCTTCAAAGAGATTATTTACTTCCACGAAACATCTGAGCCTCAAGCTGATTACCTTACCAATTATTTTTTCCTGGGAACTGTAGTTTGAGGATCATTTTAGGTGGTTTTCCAGGTATGTGCATCATGGTGAGTGTTGCTTTTTATAATTTTGATTCGCCAAGGAAATTATTTACTGCAACGTAACATCTGAGCCTCTAGCTGATAACCTTTATAGGCATTTTTCCTCGGACGTGTAATTTTAAGATCGTTTTAGGTGGTTTTCCAGGTTTATGCATCATGGTAAGTGTTGCTTCTGTACCTTTTTTCGAGGAGAAGATCCTGTACTGTGCACGGAATTACATCTGGTTCGCTTGATGGGAGAATCGAGGTTATGAGGGAGAGAGAGACCAGTGCGCCGCGGGAGACTGCTGAGGGGGGGGCTGAGGCAATCTGAGAGGTACAAGGGAGCTACATGAGGAAGGTCAGAGAGGTCGAGTCAGGCAAGAGGGAGGTGCAGCGGGAGGCGGTGAAGGGGGAGGCAGGTTACGAACGGTTCAGGGGAAGGCCTCGATTCGCGACAATGGTGCTCTATGCTGACACTTGTTTTTTTCTCTCCTCTCCTCGTCTGCCTCCTCCTCTGCATCCTCCTCCTCCTCCTCCTTTTCCTCCTCCATCTGTAAGTATTTCCCTTCCACTTATACATCTCTATAGTCTCATTTATCTCTCACTTTCCTCTCTCATACTGGTTTATCTTCCTCTCCTTTCACTCCCTTCCTCTTCCTCCTCTCTCTCCCGTTATGCTTGTTTCGTCACCCCATACACTCCCCCTCCCTCTCTCTTCCTCTCCTTCTTTGTTATTAATGTATTCCGCTCTCATTCCCGTCACAATGGACTGTATCAGATTTACCAAGAAGCTGAAGACACATAAGAACAAGCGGGAGACGAGAATATAACAAAGACACGGATGTAAGCGTATTATTTGGAGCTTAAACAGTGTAGAGAAGAGAGTACACACACACACACACACACACACACACACACACACACACACACACACACACACACCTTCTCCTTCCTCCTCTGTCGCAAGTTGCATGTTTAGTTGTGTCTTTGTCCTCTCTCTCTCCCCTTTCTGTTTTTCCTCCTCCTGACACCCAGTTCTTTATCTTGTCCACCTTGTCTTCCTCCTCCTCCTCCTCCTTCTCCTCCTCCTCCTCATTTTCCCTTTCGTCTCCTCGCCTCGCCTCCACCCGACACGTCCTTAGTTGAGGAATCAGTTACTCGCCTTCGTTGCCTCACACTTTGGTTCCCTTCTGTTCCCTTTTCACGTTTATCTGTTATATATTATTCCCCTCATACCCTTTGTGTGTGTACCCTCTCTCTCTCTCTCTCTCTCTCTCTCTCTCTCTCTCTCTCTCTGTAACTGGTGTTTGCTCTGTCTCCTTCCTCTCTCTGCCTCCTCCTTTCCCTCCCTCCCTCAGCCTCCCCTCACACCTCTCGCCACTATTCATCTTGCCTCGGCTGTCTTCCCTTTTCCCCTCTTTACCCTGATGCTCGCTCACTCTTTTTTCCGCTCTTTTCGCCCCCTCTTTCCTCTCACTTTTTCCATGCCTGATCACTCCTTCCTCCTCCTCCTTCTCCTCCTCCTTCTCCGCCTCCTCCTTTTTCCTTCTCCTTCAGTTCCTGCTCAGATAATTCATTCTTGGTCTTATTACTTCTTGTTCCGTCTCTTCTTTGATTATTTTCTCCTCTCTTTCTCTTTCCAGTATTTCTTTTGTTTTTCGTTTAGCTCTTTTGTATGTATTTGTGTCTTGCTTTTCTCTTTTCTATTTCTTGGCGTTTTCATTTTTTTTTTGCCTTGTCCTTCATTGTTTTAATTTTTGTCTCATCTCCCTCCTTTTCTTCCTTCTCCTATTTTTTTTCTCATTTTTTTTCTCAGCGTTTCCATTGTTTTGCCTTTTCCTTCATTGTTTTCATCTTTTTCTCATCTTCTTCCTCCTCTTCCTTCTCCATATTCCTCATACCTAACAACTGGAGGAGGAGGAGAAGAGGGCAGCAGCTGAGGCGAGAGATATATGGAGGAATGAACCTTGCTCTTATTATTCCTCTCGGTCTTCTTGGCCTTGTATGACCTCGTGTTATTGAAAGTCTCTCGAGTGTGACAAAGAGACCAGGGGAGCTTACTGGGAAACGGTAGTCCAGTCTCTCTCTCTCTCTCTCTCTCTCTCTCTCTCTCTCTCTCTCTCTCTCTCTCTCTCTCTCTCTCTCTCTCTCTCTCTCTCTCTCTCTCTCTCTCTCTCTCTCTCTCTCTCTCTCTCTCTCTCTCTCTCTCTCTCATATTTTTCCTCCTCGTGATTAATCCTCTCTTGGTGGCTCTACTGTGTTTCAATTACTTTTTACTTCCCTTCACTTCCTCTCGCCCTTTCTCTTTCTCTTCCTTCCCTCGCTCCCCTTCTCACCCCGCGCCAATCATTACCTTTCCCCTCCTTGCTTAGCTTTGTTTATCCACTCCCTTAATGTCTCGCTCCCCCTCTCCTCTTAGTTGGCAGTCCACATGCTCGTCTCCCCTCGCGTTCCCACCTCCCCTTCTTTTCCCCTCTTCCCTTGTCTGCGCGCCTCGCCTTCCCTTGTTCTCTCCAATCTGTTATTACTTTTCTTGCTCCTTTCGCGCTGCACTGAGACGCGTTTCTTCCCCTCTCATCATCGTCTTTCTCTTCCTTCTTTCCCTTCGTATCTTCATTATTCCACAACATTTCTTCACTCTCTTTGTCTCCCCTCATCTCCCCTTGTCTTACATCTCTCCCCTTCCTCCGTCTAGGCTTCCCGCAGTCCCCTCTCTAACATACAGCTTGCATGGCTGTTTCCCTCCTCTCCCCTCCTCCTGGGGTGCGAATTGCCTAATCAGGGAGGGAGAGGAGGGTCGTTAGCTGGGCCAGACGGCTGGTCCAGCGCCCTTACCAGAGTTCCAGACAGACCTGCTGTGTGAGTCTTCCCTCCATTTCCGTTTTGATGGAGTTGGCTCGTGTTTGATGGGGCCGGGGAGACGTTGCGCCTATCGCGGGGAGTGGGAACGGAGAGGAAGCGCTTCAAAGGAGTGAGTGAGTGAGTGCGTGAGTGAGTGAATACTGCAACACGGGCCTGGGTGGAGCGAGACACAGTTACATGATAGCATCAAACACACATCTCTATGACGCAGGAAACCCGTCTTCAGAAAACCGTGGTATCGGGAAATGCGTCGGTCGTGGGGCGCATCCCTAATGGCGAGGCAAAGGATCCTATGTAGCGTGAAATATTGATGAGCCATAACCCTGGAGGGACGCAAGCCTTTCTTAAAGTTTCAAGTCTCGCCGCTTAAATCTTCATCAGCCACATCCTGTTGCTCTGTGGCTCAGTGGCTCCGCCCTCCACGGCCCTTCTCTTCCCTGCGGCTCATCTTCGAGTCTTCACCCTCAGTAGTATAATTTCCCGGACACTAACTTCTGCTCCCCTCCTCCCAACTGGCTCATTTTAACCCTCCTTCCCTCCTCCTTCCCCCTCTCCCTCTCTATCTCTAGTTTCCTTTCCTTCCCAGCCCTTCCTCAGTCTCCCCATCTTTCCTTACTTCCCCTCCTCGCTCACTCTCCTCTCCTTTCCTTCTCTGCCCTTTCTCAGTTTCCCCCCATCTCTCCTTATGCTTCCTCTCCTTGCTCCCTTTCCCTCTCCTTTCCTTTCCTTCCCTGCCCTTCCTCAGTTCCCCCTCTCTCCTCATACTTCCCCTCCTCGCTCCTTCTCCTTTACTTTCATTCTCCGCTCTCCCTCAATTCCCCCATCTCTCCTTCCTTCCCCTCCTCGCTCGCTCCCTCCCTCTCCCTTACTTCCTTTCGTCCCTCGGTTCCCTTTTTCTTTGTAGCTTCTCCAACAAATTCTCCGCGACTCTCCTTCCCAGAAACGCGCGGGGCTGTTTGTTCACTTACACGCTCACCCAATTTGATACGACTCCATTTTTCTCAACTTAAGAGGGCAAGAAAACGGACTGAGTAAATGTTAACTTGTTTATATTCACTGAGGAACACTTGGCACTCTTTAATTTCGGTCGCGCCATTTTGTTTCGCCTCCTAATTTCCTTTTTACTCTTATCGGCGGCTGTCTCACACACGCAGACCATTAGCTCCCCTTTCCAAAGCCACTAACCCCCCTCTCCCTTCCCACGTTATAAAACACTCCCTAACGCCCTCATTATAGCTCAGGCCTACGTCGAGTGCTGGGGGTTCTGAATGCTGAGTCTCATCTCCCATTCCTCTTATTTCCCTCTCCAACTTCGGCTTGATGCTTAAGGAGGGCACTGATTTTTTTTTTTTTATTCCACCTCGTCTTCGTTCTCGTTCTCATTCTAGCCCTTTATATTTCGTCTCTGCCCTTCGTCTTCGTCTTTGCCCCAATCCACATCCTTCAGATACCTATCACCCCTCTCTTTGTTTCTTCGTCCTCCTCCTCGTCTTCATATTCGTTCTCCTCCACGCCCTTTACATTCCGTCTTCGTCCTTCCTCGTCCTCGTCTTTGCCCTCCTTCAAGCTCTTCACATTACCATTCACGGCTCTGTTTCTTCGCCCTCCTTCTCGCTCGCCCCTTCATCCTCCTCCATATCCTTCACATTCCGTCTCCGTCCCAGTATTTGTTCGCCTCTTCGTCCCCTTCCCTTCCTTGGCATTTTATTTCTTCACATTTTCACATCTTCGTCCTCCTCCATATCCTTTACATGCAGTCTCCGTCCCAATATTAGTTCGTCTCTTTCTCGTTCCGACCCGCTTATTCTTGTCCTCGTCCTAGCCCTCGTCCTCGTCCTCGCCCTCGCCTTCCCAATCCGTCCCCGCCCGTGTTCCCCGATAACCCTCGTCCGGCGTATCCCCCAGCAGCGCCAACCTCGCACGTACCCTAATCCAGACCTTTTCTCGTCGATGGTTTCCTCCTGACGTCCCAATAGATTTCTTTTTTCCTTCCCCTCTCTCACTCGATCGGTCGGTACTCCATCTCTCAACCTTCCTTCGACCTCCACTGCCTTAGCCGACCGTCTCTCCCTCTTTCTCTCTCCCTCTCTCTGTATTTTCATATAAGGCACCGTCGCCGACACTTCCCTCCCCCACCACCGCCATCCTCCTCCTCTCCGTGTGTCGCATCTCTCAGGCGTAATCTGGTCTCCTCGTTCTCTTTGCTCCATATTGACCATCCATCAGCTGCCTTCCCTCTGGCACTCACTCTTTCACGGCGCGGTAAAAAAGATGAACTATAAAAAAAATATCGAAGTTGATACCGCGGCTCCAAAGCGTTCCTTCCACTCTGGTAGCTAACAAGGAGGAGAGGAAGGAGAGGAGGATGAAGGAGGACACGAAAGAGGTGGAGGAGGGGGAAGAGGAGGAGGATGAGGAAGAGGAGCATGCTAAGGTCACTGCGCCTCTTCTGACCGCCATCCACCTCCTGTTATAGCTGATGATGTTCACCTTTTTTTCGTCATCATCGTTTCATGGTGATTGATGTCATTGTGATCAGAGCCGCTTATATCACCGCCACCTGGCCGCTGCCCTCCCCGCTGACTCGCCTGGGACTGTGCTGAGTGCCGCGCCGCCCTGCATAACTTCATGAGTATCCCGGTGCTGAGTGCTGAGTGGCGGCTGACTGGCAGAGTTAAAAGTGGGTTATGAGTGTTGCTCTTGATGCAGCATGTCCGGCCGAGGCCATAAAGCATCACGTTACCCAATACACACACACACACACACACACACACACACACACACACACACACACACACACACACACACACACACGTCTCTTCCCCTCCCATCAATACACGACAACAAACACCCTTTCAAACACCACCTACATCCATTGTCTCGCCCCTCGCACGGCCTAAAACACGCCACATTCCCTTAACCAGACAACGGCCACGCCCTTTTTCTTCCCCTTGGCCTTTCACTTCCCTTCTGCCGGTCGTTTCTCAAGCCTCTGAAGCGCCCGCCGTTCAGCTCGCGTCCCTCTCTGTCCTTCTTCCCCCTCTGTCGTGTCGCCGTCTCGTTGGTGTCCCTAAAGCCCCTTACCCGCCAAGTAGCCCATTATATTCCCGCCCCGACGCCCCGCCTGGCACCTCCCTCGCCCCCCGCACCCCCTCCGTCGTTCCCCATAAACCGGCCTTCTCGCCTCTCTCCGTTCCACCTCCTCCCCCCGCAGTGCCGATCCCTCATAAGGTTACTAATGACTCCCACACATGAGTCCATACACGTCTGCCACACTCTCTCTCTCTCTCTCTCTCTCTCTCTCTCTCTCTCATTAGTCGTTTTTTTACCATTATGCCAAGTTTGAGTTGATTTATTCCTTCAAAATCCAATTATTTTTTTCTTCTACACCACTTTGGGTAATGATGCTTGATTGCCCTTATCTATCTGAGGTCCTTAACATTTGCTCTTGAAAACTTTAAAGAAGGAATAGTGATACGTTCTTTTTTTTTATTTGCTTCAGGTTAAATCAGTTTGGTCTATAACTCTAAGGTTCAGCTGAGTGGAGGGGAGAGGTTTTTCCAAGGAGTCCACCCTTTATTTCTATTTATATCCAGACTAACAGGAAAATTACGAGTGTATATGCGGGTTATATTTCTCTGTATTATTCACAAATGTCACTCTTACATTCCTTCTCATCTAGTCCTTTTGTTATTTCTCTTCCTGGTTTTTCTTCCTATTATACTTTTACTCTTCTCTTCTACTCCTTCTACTCGCGTTCTTTCTCCGTTTATCTTTCTCTCCTTACTAATAATTCTTTTAACAAACTGATTGGTATTCCTGTTGTAAGGGTTTGGCAACAATGATCCCGCCTTAATAATATTTTCCTCTTTCTGTTTGTGTCTTTACTCTTTTACCTCTCTTTTCATCATCATCATCCTCATTATCATCATCATCATTACCACACTGTCTCCGCTACGTCGCTATCCAGGCTTCATCACATGCAGCATCACAAAGTTCGCCTGGCGGTCCCGTGTGCGAGTGTCAACACATCTCGGCTGCTTCATTATCCTCCTGATTAAATACTTCGTCAGGTGCTCGGGTTCGGCAAGGTTTTCCTCTCCTTTGCCTTCCCTCCCCTCTGGTTCGAGCGTGTTTACCGTGACAGTATTATTACTAAGTCTTGAAGCGTAATGATACATGTTGATTACCTTGTAGTTATGGCTTCTTACTGTTGCATAATATAAGGTGTTCAAGAGGTTGTGTAATTACCTCACACGAGAAGTATTTGTTCCTTCTTTTCTTTCGCCCTTCAAGATATTTATTTTTCCTACGTCTGATTAAGTTCCTGCTCCTCCCGCGTCGTGACTAAACACACACGTATATCATCTAATTATAACGTTATTTATTTGTAGTGCGAGACCTTCAACAGTCTGTAATGCCTCTGCCTTGTCTCCCGCCCCTTCTTCTTTGCCTTACCTTACCTTGTTTCAGCTTATTTTCACGTTACTTATTTACAGTGCGATATACTCAACATTTACCAACTATATTTCTTTTTGTTTATTCACACCATAATCTATTTTCTCATTTCCTACTATTCAATTATTTCGGCTTTTTCCTCTATATTCATTTCCTTGCAATTCTACCTCTGAACCATTCCTTATCAGTTACTTCCCGTCTACTCGTACGATGTAATGCCACGCACTCACCGCCCATATTTAAGCACCCCGGCCCAGTAAATGATTTCCCTTCCTCACTTCCTTCACACATTTTTGCCGCTCCATTTCCCCTTCCTTCCCCCACCCGCCAAGACTCACCTCCTCCTTCTCGCCCCCAGCTCGCCCTGCCTGCGTGAAACATTCCATTTAGCTGCCTGTCACCACCACGCTGCCCCTCGCCCCGCCGCCGCCCGCCCCTCCTTCCTTCCTCCTTCACATTACCTCCGCCCCTCTTGTTGCCCGCCTAACTCACCTTGCTCCTTACCTGCTTCCTTCCCTTCCTCCTCTTTCACCCCTCCCAACAAGTTTTTCTTTCCCATGCTGTTACTTCTTCCTTCTTTTTTTTCTTTCTAGTCTTGTTACTTGGTTACGTCTCTTTATTCTATTTGCCTTCGCTAGTTATTTATATTTTACGTAATATTTCTTCTGTTTACGTTCTTGCACTTGTACGACTTCCATCTATTTGTACTCCACTGACTCTCTCGCTTATTGTGTTTATCTTTTTCCTACATATTCCTACTTCCAAGTTTTTTCTTTCATCCCACATCTTGTATTATTTTTCACACTGCCTTTCCCTCTCTGTTCGACCCTCTCACACCCTCACTGCCTTCTCCTCACGTGGCAGAGAGGTAGCTCGGCTGCCTTGTTGATGTTCGCAGTTATACAAGTTGAAGGAGCTCAAGGCATCTATTAACTTGGACGCTCGAGAACTTGTAAGAGTATATGAGGACCGGCATGTGTGTGTGTGTGTGTGTGTGTGTGTGTGTGTGTGTGTGTGTGTGTGTGTGTGTGTGTGTGTGTGTGTGTGTGTGTGTGTGTGTGTGTGTGTGTGTGTGCCTGCGTGCCGTGACAACATTTCAACCCCACTCCCAGGATAACTTGAAAACACTTTACATAGTTATATTCTCCGCGTGTTATACGAGTTAATAGCAGCACGTGATGGAGCGGCCACCCAACCACCCCGAGCGCGCCCCTGACCGCCTTTTCAAGCCTTACTGCGGCAGGAGGAGATCGCGTGGCAGGACAAACTTATAAGTGGAATATAAAGCAGCGCCGCGGAGTCTTAAGTGGAGCACACACACACACACACACACACACAGAGCAAGAATCGGGTCCGAGCGAGTCTTGTTAAGTAGAAAAGGGATATAAGAGTTAAAGAAAATGGAAAAGGATGACGAAAATGAGAGAGAGAGAGAGAGAGAGAGAGAGATGGAATGGGCCTCTGATGAAAACATATTATGGGTGCGGAAGGAGCAGAGACTGAGTGACCTTAATTTTCTAGGAATGGGCACGTCTTGTGAGGGGCTGCGGGGCTGAGGGATCGAGGTGATAAGGCGATGCGAGCGGCGAGGGAAGAAAGTTCTCACGGTATTGATATTATGTTAAGATTCATGTGTTTAAGGTGCAGTTAGTATTTAGTATCGTTTTTTTCTTTGCTGTTGTTGTCCTTTTATGGTGAGAACTGTTGTCAGCTTATCGGTGAGGCACCATTAAGAAGGGCGGTCTCGTATTAATTAATCAAGAATAAAAAGAACTCAAGTGTGTTTGTAAGGTAACTAGGTAGCGGCTGAATGAACTTTAAGAGAAAAAATGTACAGAATATGTGTGATATTAGTTACGGGAATTTGCTTTTCATGCGGCATATTATTATCATTATTATCATCATCATTGTTATTATTATTATTATTATTATTATTATTATTATTATTATTATTATTATTATTATTATTATTATTATTAGTAGTAGTAGTAGTAGTAGTAGTAGTAGTAGTAGTAGAAGTAGTAGTAGTAGTAGTAGTAGTAGTAGTAGTAGTAGTAGTAGTAGTAGTAGTAATAGAAGCAGTAGTAGTAGTAGCAGTAGTAGGGGTAGTAGTAGCAGTAGTAGTAGTAGTAGTAGTAGTAGTAGTAGTAGTGGTAGTAGTAGTAGTATCATCATCGTCATCGTCGTCATCACCATTACCATTATCACCACTACCATTTTTCACCACCAACAACAGCACCACCATCAACAACAGAAACAAAAACAACAACAACAACACGAACAACTACGACTACTGCCATCATCAATAATATTTCCAGCACCAGGAGGCAGTATTATGAAAAACTCGCCTCACTCCTGCCTCCACCAGTGCAAATTGACTTTAAAAAGCGCTCGCCGAGTTTTACCTTCCCGTCATGGAAATTGCTGGAGCGGGGACCGTAAATCTTTGGAGCATTGGCCGCGCATGAATAAAAGGTACAACAAAAAAAACGCGAGACCTATAAACCTGCTCTAAACAAGGACCCGCTAAATAAAAAGAGCGGGGAAGGGGAAAAAAGATTGAAAAAATGAAGGAGAGAACTAGTGCACTGGAATGCCGAACAACGCACATAAAACCGAAAAATTACGCGGAGATACTATTACGAATCTCCTGAAATATGCAAGGCTCCTGGAGTTGCCGGGTAAATGATCTTAATGGACAGAAAAAAAAATGAAAGGAACAAGGAAAGAAAAACGCACTGAAAACTCGACGTGGAAATGAGGCCCCGTTGTGACATGATAATACGAACTGCTTGTGTGCGGAGCGGCAAACAGCTTCCTCCAGAACAAAGGGACGCCTCGCTGCGGGCGCAGGAACACACCGGCAACACTCTAACGGGGAACAAAAGGAGCAGTTTTCCGTGAGCAAAGAAGCGGCCGCGCCTAAACAGATGGCTCCTGCTGGCGCTCCACGAGTGGGCACACTTTGCGTGGAAACACAGAGGCTATTTTTAAAAGTTTCCTAAGTACTGACGAAATGAGAGGAAGTGAGGTAGAGAAAAAAAAATAAACTAGGAGAAAAAGAGGAGGGGATATGATGCATTTTTCGACAGGAAATAAAATATATATATATATATATATATATATATATATATATATATATATATATATATATATATATATATATATATATATATATATATATATATATATATATATATATATATATATATATATATATATATATATATATATATATATATATATATATATATATATATATATATATATATATATATATATATATATATATATATATATATATATATATATATATATATATATATATATATATATATATATATATATATATATATATATATATATATATATATATTTATATATATATATATATATATATAGTGTGTGTGTGTGTGTGTGTGTGTGTGAGTGTTTGTTTGTGTGTGTGTGTGTGTGTGTGTGTGTGTGTGTGTGTGTGTGTGTGTGTGTGTGTGTGTGTGTGTGTGTATACAGAAAATATGATAAATGAAACATCGTATTCCAAAAAAATACATATCGCCCGTCGTATTGGCCTAAATTTGATTTCGTAGGTGGCTGCCATCATTCAGTCAGTTTTCATCGGATTTTATCGGAGAGGGGCGGACCATTCCCAGGAAACCGCCGGCGCATTTGGGCAAGCATTCAGGGCCCTTCTTTGGTCTGTCCTTAAAGCACCGGCGGTTTTTTTTTTCAGTGTAGCCGTCGTAAGCCATTCATTTATTAGTTTTTATCATTCATTATCTATAATTCGGTTACTTAACTATCTAATTTATTCAAAATTGAATCAGCTTGAAATACTTGTCAAGGCGTACTCTCAGATGACTTTGGTGACAAAATGTCAATCTGTTGTTCAGATATTTTCACTAACAGCCAGACACAAATAACGACGAATACTTTATTGCGCGCCTCGAAGTGGGCAATAAGAAAAATGAAACACACACAAAAAAAAACCACCAATAAGAAACAGAATAAATTAATAGAATAACCTAATTAAAAAAAATAATAATTTACAAGTGCCAAACATGGAAACAGTCTCTCTCTCTCTCTCTCTCTCTCTCTCTCTCTCTCTCTCTCTCTCTCTCTCTCTCTCTCTCTCTCTCTCTCTCTCTCTCTCTCCTCTGGCGTGTCTCTCTCCCTCACTTCAGCTTCACCCTATTATCGGCACGTAAGGAAATTATCCCTCATCCACCCTCTCCTCCCCTCACACATTGATTTTTCCCTCGCTACCGTCACGACCATGCCTCCGGGGTGAGTGGCCGATAGAGCCCTCCCTCCCCTCTCCCTCTCTCTCTCTCTTACCTCTCACTCACTCTTTCACTCACTAACCCACTTACTCACTCATTCACTTGGTATTCTACTCACTCTTCACCTCCAACTTTTTTCAGAAGTTTCTTACTCCTTCACTTTTTCTATTCACTATTTCTTCACGCATACAGTTATTACTTACTCATTATCCGGTAGTTTATCTCTATCTTATCTACGTCATCCTTACGGTCTTGTGCGTGTCAACATTCTCACTGATTCGCTCACTCCCTCACTCGTCTTTTCACTCTCTCCTTCACTCGCTAACTCATTTACTTTGTCATTCATTCAGTCATTTAGTTGTTCCCTTCAGAATTCTCACTTACTCTCACTCACTCACTTACTTACTCTCGTTTTTACATTCTCCTTTACTCACTGTCTCACTTATTCATTCAGTCTCTTGCCTACTCTTCATTTGCTCTTTCCTCCTCGTCTTATGCTTCAGTGCTCTCACTCACTCACACCCCCACTCACTCACTCTCCTTCTCATTCTAATTCCCTCACCACCTCATTTATTCATCCAGTCAGTTACTCACCTTTACCTCTTCCACCTGTTTTGTGTTGTATCGTTCTTCCCTCAAACTCACCTATTCATTTACTCTTACCCACTCACTCACTCCTCGTCA
>NC_066523.1:8394165-8526665 GCF_024679095.1 Eriocheir sinensis | reverse complement strand
AATAAAAATAATAATAATAATAATAATAATAATAATAATAATAATAATAATAATAATAATTATTATTATTATTATTATTATATTTGCTGTAGTAAAAATGTTAATTGAAATAACAGCAACAAATCGACAGTATAACAACAATAAAAATGATGATGATGATAATAATAATAATAACAATAATAATAATAATAATAATAATAATAATAATAATAATAATAATAATAATAATAATAATAATAATAATAATAATAATAATAATAATAATAATAATAATAATAATAATAATAATAATAATAATAATAATAATAATAATAATAATGACAATAATATTCAAGCAAACCGACAGACAGACACAGACAAGAAGACACAAATAGACAGACAGAGAAAGAAAATAACAAAACAAGCAAACAGAAAACAAGACATGGAGCAGCGCGACGAGAGAAGGAATGAAGAGGTGCGAATGAAGGACTGATGGAGAGAGGGAGACAGGGGAGAGGGACTCGGGGAAGGAGGAGAGAGATAGGAGGGAGGAGAGAGACTGGAGGGAGGAGTGGGAGAAGAGAAGAACGTCCCGGTAAAGACCCGCCGAGAACTTCATTAAGCGGGGCGCTAATTAGAGAAGAATTACACGGTTGTCAACGATGCTCCCCACTCCGCGGATTGCGTGTTGCTCTCCATTAGCGTTTCCCGCCTCCCCCTCACCCCTCACCCCTGCGTGCTGGTGCTGGCAAGGCCCCGACGATCTTGTGGAAAGGTTCAAAGCTCTTTTTTTTTTTTTTATTACTCTTACCCTTGTCTTGGTCTGTGTACCGAATAGGAGTTACCAATGATGTAAGAGTGTGATAAAGAAACGGAGAGAAGAGACAGTGGCGAAGGTTCAAGGCTCCTTTTTCGTGCTATTACTTATTCTTGCTTGTCTTGGTCTCAGTCCCGAATAGGAGTTACCAATGACCTCTCTTCTGGCCTCTCGTTCTTTTTTCTTTTGTCCGGAGCAGTATATAGAGGTCTTTATGTCGTTGTTGTTGTTTCTGTTTTTCCCTTTGGCTGCATCCCTTGCTGTACAAAAATAAATGTGTGATCAAGTGAAGGAGAGGGGTGACACTGGCGAATGTTCACGCGTGGCTACTCGGTCCTGTGTGTGTGTGTGTGCGCTCTGTGTCCTGTGTAATCTCTTCTCGCCGTGTGTCAGCGTGTTACAGTGTGTTAGTGTGGCCCTGCACTGCACTCTGTAATCCGCGGACTGAATAACAAGTTCCGGGTAAAGCAAAACAACGCCACTTCATCCATTTGTGTGAGCCTGTGTTTTTTTTCCGATGCTCAAGTTATTTTTTTTTTTTTAATCTGAAACACATTTGCAATCCACGTAATGAACAATAAGTTTTACGGGAGAGGAGAAAAATCTAAAATCGTTCTTTTGATTCAGTATGTTTTATTTTTCATCTTTGTTTTCTTATTTTCATGCATCGGTGTTTTAACAATACCAAAAGCATTAAAATCCACATCCCGAATGAAATGTTGCGTCATGCGAGGGAAAAGAAAAATCCTATTTGCATATATTCACATTTATACAGTTGATTTCAATATTCTTGTTTATACATTTTAATGAGCGTGGACTGAACAGCGCCGCCGCCAGCACGAGCAGCAGCAGCGGCAGCACCGGCCCGGTATATTTGTGCCGGCGGAAGCGTGTTTAATAAATGAAGTCCGAAAGTAAAATACGAGTGCAAAGCGTGTTTATAATGGAAGATATACAGCAATTACTGGTTGAAATACTCCTTAATTACGCCGCGTCCTCCTAATGACGACGTAATCTCGATAATAAACATACGCAAACACCATATTGATGAAACCAGGAGGAATATCGTGACTTTATTGATATTAAACACCACAGAGAAAATTTACGAGGAAATAATATATACGACTTCATATGAATAAGGATGGGTTATATTTATGGGCTTATATATATAATAGAAATATAATGCTCTCTCTCTCTCTCTCTCTCTCTCTCTCTCTCTCTCTCTCTCTCTCTCTCTCTCTCTCTCTCTCTCTCTCTCTCTCTCTCTCTCTCTCTCTCTCTCTCTCTCTCTCTCTCTCTCTCTCTCACACACACACACACACACACACACACACACACACACACACGGACTGATCAGCAGACACATGAAGAGTTGGGGGTCACGTGTACTTGAAAATCCTAATACCTTTAACATAACTGCATAAGAAGCTTAACTCTACAGGTGTGCGGTGATTGTTTTTAAGTTCTCTCTCTCTCTCTCTCTCTCTCTCTCTCTCTCTCTCTCTCTCTCTCTCTCTCTCTCTCTCTCTCTCTCTCTCTCTCTCTCTCTCTCTCTGTGTGTGTGTGTGTGTGTGAGTGTGTGTGTGTGTGTGTGTGTGTGTGCTTGACTGAGTTGTTATACAAAACACCACAATTCCCACTGTTTTGATGCTACGTTGTTGATTGTTTGTGCCACGGAAATTTGCTATTTTGCCATTATGAACTGGTTTCCATAATGATTAGAGAGTGATTGGTGTTTTTTTCTTTTTCTGAAAACTTTTTTACGCATGAATGGAGATAATCGACTTGAACAAACACAAAAATAGTGTAAAAGTGTTTCTACCTAAATCAGTTTAAAACACAGGAAAAGGCAAACAATGAAAAAAAAAAAAAAAAAACGTAACACCATATCTTATTTAGGGCTGAAAAACGTCCATAAACTCAAACAGGAATGGAGGGACAGGCTGCGGAACACGTATATATAAACTAAGTGAACACACGTTGCCGGCGGTCAGAGCAGCACCACTACGCCTCCTCGCCCAAACTCGAAACTCGTGCAAATGGGAAACTGTAATGCCGCAGACCCGCCTCCAGAGCCTGCCTTTCCTCTCTCTCAAAGCCCATCACGACCCTGTGGATGCTGTGAGCGTTGTGTGTAGGAAGAGGAAGAGTAGGAGGAGGAGGAGGAGGGGAGGCAAGAGGGAAAACGTGTAAGGGGAAGGAGAAAACTTGCGACACGTAGGCGGGCAAGAAGACAGCGAGAATGATGATTATGATGGAAGGGGGACGAGGCAAGGTATTATGAAGCGAGGTTAATCCTGCCTTCGTGTCTCCCTATCGACTAATGAGCCAGACTGTCGTGTCGGGCTCCGGGCGTCGCTCAGAAGGCTGGTTATCTGCCGCTCCTCTTTCATCAGCCTTCTTCCCCTCCCTTGTTTATCTCCGTCTTCCTCTTTCCCTTCATCCTTGATTACTGCCGTCGTTTCCATCATGAGGCAGTCGCTGTATATCCGGCTTTCTATGCTTCGGACGTTCTGCATTTAACGAAGGACGAGGGTCACTTCAAAGGGTAAGTTTGGTCCTCGTGAGTCATGTCCCTTGGCTGTGTTTATCACCTGTCTGTCTTGCAGGTAAAACTATGCTGTGTGGTGAAGGGGGAGGGGGCGAGGTGAAGGGGCAGGGTACATCATCATTATGCACAGTGACTCTTGATTTAAGTTAGCCATATTAATGCCACAATGTCATTTTTTCTTCTTGCCAGTGTAAAATATTATCGCTTTAAATTGTGATGTTGAAGGTGTATTGCCCTTAATAAGACCGACGATGTAGGTGGCATTCTGTAATTTGTTCCTCCTGGTTTCACTCCTCTCCCTGACTTTAATGCGTTCTTCAGAGGGTGATGATGATAAAGGAGGGCGCGAGGACTGTCTGTACGGCTCCCCCTTCCGCGGGTTCAAGCTACACGTCATAAAGGAGGAGGAGGAGCACGGGAGTAATTATTTTCCGGTTTCAGTGCGGAGTTTCATGAGGCTCAGAAGACATTATTACCTCTAAGTTTTTCGACCATGATTAATTAATATTTTCCACACCTGTACCGATCAATTAGACAACCTGCGTTTAAGTGGGAAACCATATTTACTTTGTCCTCAGACCTTCTCTATATATGTTTCATCACCAAAGCTGTAAGAGATGTCATTGAAGTCTTCCTCGCTTATTTGTTATTTCTTGATGTAAACTATTTCACTCACGGATGGCAAGAGATAAAATTACTGACTGAATGCAAAATACAAAAATACAAAAACACAAAAAAATACAAAAATACAAAATACAAAATACAAAAAATACAAAATACAAAATACAAAATACAAAAATACAAAAAAAATACAAAAATACAAAAACCCATATTCCTAAACGTATCGTCAACTCAGTTCGCCTGTTTGAAAACCCTCTCGTAGAAGCAGCTGAGGTTTTCATGGACTGTTTTGTGATTGTGATGGATTGTTTAGTGATAGATAGGCTGGTATTACAAAACACTTTCGCTTCTCACATCAGCTATTACTAAAGGTCAAAGGAGGGATCAATCAGGTTCTAATGAGTGTTTCTTTAGGCTCAGGGTACAAAAGAAGAGTCAAACTACCACCAGGGTCATAAAACTACCCCTGGAAATACCCACAGCTCCTACGAAAGCCTTGTCAAATATGTGTTCTTAGGCGGCGAGTTGTCTTTTAATACGACCCTATGATAGTTTTACCAGACTTCTGCACCTTGAACGGGAAAGCTGACGCATGAAAACCCGGCTAATCTTCTCTCGTGCCTTGGAAAATAATCGAAAATGGAGTCCGATACGTTGAAAAATATAGGTCGGTATTGTCAGACGCGTCCACCTCTCACATCATCAATTTCCAAAGGCTGAGAAGAGATCAATAGGGTTCTATATAATGAGTGTATATTTTAGGTTCGTGGTACAGAAGAAGGGTGAAACTACCAGAAGGGTCATAAAACTATACCCCTGGAAACGCCCAAAATTCCTACGAAAGTCTTGTAAAATATGTGTGCGTCAGCGCCAAAATGTTTAAGAATGTTACCCTTGGACCAGAGGACACGGACGGACCTCTGTGTAAAGACCAACCCCTCCGTTTGAAATTTATATACTCTTTTATGTGGGTTTTTTTCCTCGTGTTCCCGAATCCCTGAGTTTGGCTTCTGTTTCCGTCTCGACAATTACAATATCTTACAAACCTTATTCCGCGGGGGATATTTTTATTCTCACAATTTCCCTGCGTTGCCACATAACTTTAACTTTTTATCACCTCGCCGAGTTATATGTCTCCGCTTTTTTCAGTCCATTTCATTCGTCCTTCGAGAGAATTACCTTCCAAGAACACGTATTATCCGAAGACTTTTTTTTTTCGTTTTTACTTCAGCTTCCTCTTTCGCGTCTCCTTGAGTGCTCTTCCTTCCCTTCTGTTTGATCCTTTCCTATCCTCCTTCCCTTTCCACATTCTCTTCCTTCCTCGTTTCAATCCTAAGCCCTTTACGTTTTATTTTCTTTCTCTCTCTCCCCCCTTCTTTATACAACATTTGATTGCTACTGCTCCTCCTTTTCCTTCATACCCTATCATAACCCGCTCTCCTCTACATAATAGCATATTCTTTTGCTCCTCTCCTTAACCATTTCCCTTGTAAGATGTCTTCTTGTTATTCTCTTTCCCTGAATTGCATCTCTTTTGTCTCTCAACGTAAATCAATTAATAAAAACTCGGAAAAACGTGATATTATGAAAATCTGAACTATTTTGCCTTTTCTTACTCCTCTTCATCTGCTGTTTTTCCTCCTTCTCCTCCTCCTCCTCCTTCTCCTTCTCCTCCTCTTATTTTTCTTCTTTTTTTCGCCATCATCATTATCATCACCATCTTCTCTCCTCTTCTTCTACATCTTTCTCCTTTTTACACTATCATCATAATCATCACTTTTTTTTTCTTCTTCTCCTCCTTCTCCTTGTTCTACTTCCTCTTCTTTCTCTTTCATACTTATTTTATTATTTTATTGGTGTTTGTCCAGCAAATATCTTTCCTTCTTTATCTCACCACCAACTAAACCACAACCACCACAACCACCACCACCCCCTCCTCCTCCTCCTCCTCCCCTCAAAGCTCGCTGGACAGATGTGATGGGCTCAGGGAAAATTCTAATTGATCAGTTTACATACTTGATTTCCCTCTTTGTTCCCCTTGGTCTCTGTAGGTCTTAAGGGGTTTTAGGATCGGACTGAGACAGGCGAGACTAAATTGGCCCTGAGCAGACCCTTGTTAAGCCTCTCCGTCCCTCCCTTCTTTCCCTTCCTTCCCTCCCTTCCTTTCCTTTCTACCTCTTTCCTTTGTCCTTCCGTCCCTCCCTTCTCTTTCCCTTCTTCTTACCTCTTCTCTTCGTTCTTTTGTCCCTTCCTTCCCTTCTTGTCCCTTCTCTCCACCCTTCCGTCCCTTCCTTCCTTCCCTTTCTTCCCTTCCTACCTCCTCTCTCTGTCCTTTCCTTTCCTCCTCTCCTTCCTTTTCTTTTCTTCTTGCCTCCTTTCTATGTCCTTCCAGCCCTTCCTCCCTTCACCTTCTTCCCATCTTGTTTCCTCTGTCCTTCCGCCCCTCCCCCCTTCCTTTTCTACCTCCTCTCTCCGCTCTTCCGTCCCTCCCTTCCTTTCCTTTTTTCCCTTCCTGTCTCTCCCTCCTACCTACCGTTCTTCCTTTTCTTCCCTTCCTACTTACTTTCCCCGTCCTAATATTCCTCCATTCCTTCCCTTTCTTTTACTCCTTTCTCCTCTCTCCGCCCTTTCCATCCTCGCTTCCTTTCTCCAGTCTTTTCTCTTTCTTACTGTGGTTCACTTTAACGTATTTACATGTAGTCCTTTCGTTTCTCTCGCTATTATTTTCATTTAATATTTCTTGAACTTCTCTTTCCTTCCATCTCAAAAACGACTGAGCGATTCCTCCTGCCTTTTCTGGTTTGAGGTTTCGCTATTTCTGGCATTGTCTTTCTCGTCCTCTCCTGTAAGATGCTCTCGCTATCTCCAAATGACAGTTTCTTCATCCTCCGCCTGCATGTTTCACGATCTGTTTCTTTTTGTTTTGTTTTTGTAACGATTTTTTTTTCTTTCTCATCACGGAGGAAGGAAAGAGTCGTGGCCACAATGCGGAACGTTGGCCTATTTTTGGCTCACGCGTTGTTGTTGTTGTTGTTGTTGTTGTTGTTGTTGTTGTTGACGTTGTTGTTGTTGTTGACGTTGTTGTTGTGAGAGGTTTGTGTTTCTTCATTTATCTTGGTGGTGGTTGGTGGGGGGGGGGGGGGGGTGATGGTGGTAGGGATGGTGGTGATGATGCGGGTGGTGGTGGTGATGATGATACATTACTATGATTGCTTGTATATGACTTCTGATTTACCGAGTGCCATTTTTCTTCATTTATATATATTTTTTCTATTAATTGGTGTTTTTTTCCTTTTTCAATACTTCGCCAATCATCATTTTGCTGACTAATCTATCAATTACTTTTCCATAATCTTATTTTTATGAGGGGGCGAGTAAATCTGGCTTTGTATTGGTGGTTAATTCTCTCTCTCTCTCTCTCTCTCTCTCTCTCTCTCTCTCTCTCTCTCTCTCTCTCTCTCTCTCTCTCTCTCTCTCTCTCTCTCTCTCTCTCTCTCTCTCTCTCTCTCACACACACACACACACACACACACACACACACACGCACACACACACACTCCAATCACCATTCTCCGTCAATAACAATAACATTACTCTTAATTTTTAGCTTCCTTCCATGTCGTTCTCTTCACCGCTCCTTTCTTTCCTTACCCTCCATTTACCTCATTCTTCGTCACTTAACCCCTACATCCTCTTTCTTTTCACCTCATTTTCTTCCTTCCAAACTTTCCCATATACTCCAGCCCTTCTTCTCCTCCTTCTTCGTTTCTCCTCACCTCGCTCCCTTCCTTTTCCTCACTCACCCTTTCTCCTCTTCTTCCTCCCTCCCTCAGTGATTCCTTTCTCACCACCTCCCACCTCGCCCCTTGCTGCTCCCTTCTTACCCTTTCCCTTCCCACAACAAAGCCACCACCACCACCACCACCATCACCCTCACGCACTCACTCCTTCCTCCCTCTCCCTGCCACTCAGTACCAGTTTCTTTGTTTCCCCCTTACACTCTTTCTTCATTGGATTTATATGTGTACACTTTTTTTCAATCTTTACAGTACTAAAGACTCGACCCTCTCACTGCCCCTCTCTCGATCCCACTTCCCCCTCGCACCCCTCACAACACCCCTCTCATATTCCCTCTCATCTTCCTATGCACTCTTTCTTCCTTCAAATTAGCGTTCAGTTGTTATTTTATTTTCGATTTTCTTTGTTTGATATTATTTTGCTCCTCTCAGATTCCCTCTTATCATGCCTATCTTCCTTTCTTTCTCTCAAATTAGCGCTCAGTTGTCATTTAGTTTCTATTTTCCTTATTTGTATTATTTTGCTCCTCTCAGATTCCCTCTCATTCCCTTTTGCCCTATGCACTCTTCTTTCCCTTAACCAAGCGTTTATTTATCATCATATTTTCGCTTTTCCTGGTCATTCGTTTGCTTCTCTCTGTTCTCTTTACTCTCATCCGTTTGTTCTCTCTCTGACCGCGGATTAGAGCGACCATGGGCATGACCTGAGAAAGAGGAAGGCGGGAATGTATCTGGGACATGTGGAAAATGTTAGGCTGACGTGTCCCGCGACGTGTAGGGGGAAAACTGAAGCCTGAGGGGGGACAGGAAGAAAGGGGAGCGATAGGGGGAAGGGTTGCTGGAGGGTGTATAGGGTTGGGAAGAAGGGGAGCAGGGGAGAGGAAGGAGGATTTAGGCTTGTTATGGGGGGCGGTGTTGAAATAGGATGGCCTGTTAAAATGTTTCCTGTTGTGGCCTAAAATCGGATAAGCCTTCATTGTTCAAATTTCCCAATCCAAAGATGAGGTTTTGGGTTTCGCCTTTGGTTCAGTCCTCTACAAATCTATGAAAAGTTGCAAAGTTCAGTCACATTCATACTTTACCTTTCAAAGCAATGCCATTCAATAATATAAACACTCGCCTGCGCCAGAACGGGCTGGGCCGACCATCAGGCCCCACCGGGAAGATGCCTACCGGCGCAATAGGCAACAACGTAAAAAAAAATATATAAAAAAAATCGTCCTCTTCATAATGATATAAGGAAGCCGGACAACCTACATGCAGCATCTCCTGCAAACAAGTAATTCCTTTGTTCCCTCCTTATCCATAAATGTGCCTAATCTTCCTTTAAAACTTTCATTACTTCTAAAACTTTAACTCTAACATCACAAAGAGTGACTTGGACATAATATAAAACATACTAAAACAAAGGAAATCCTCGAAAATGCTCAAAACTAGAGGCTAGATAGACTAGCTGGGGTGCAAAAATATATTTCACAAACGTAAACATGGTGAAAAACAAGCCTTACGGAGCGATAGAAAAAGCTCCCTGATCCTTTTTCCCCATGATAACAATCCTGGCCTGACCTGACCCTGACCCGAGCCCTGACCTCAGTAAACTTTGGCCTGACCCTCGCGGACCTCTTCCTTCCCTCCATCCATCCAGGCCCATCAGAGGATTACCCACCACAGTTGTAAACACGTGCGAAGCCTTTCATTATTCACAGGGCAGCGGGAAGGGTGAACTTTGCCATCATTACAAAAAATATCAAACATTTTACGGACTTTATCACTATTTAATTTTAGGTGTACAGTAAAGTTTCATATTTTGGACACTATTAATCTCTCTCTCTCTCTCTCTCTCTCTCTCTCTCTCTCTCTCTCTCTCTCTCTCTCTCTCTCTCTCTCTCTCTCTCTCTCTCTCTCTCTCTCTCTCCACCTCACCCCCCTCGTCAGGAAGCAGCAACCCGACCCACCCTCACTCATTCCTTTGACCCCAACGCCACCACTAACAACACCCACCCTGACCCGCCGTGCCTGACCCCACGTTAACCTCATATCAGCCAGTGCCTCCAGCTAAGGGTACGTTGTGACCCATGTGGCCTTCCTCACGTGGCACTTGTTACTGTGGTGGTGGTGATGGTGGTGGTGGTGGTGATGCAAGCTCGAAGTCGGGTGCTGACAAGACTTATTGTGTCTGAAGGCGGTGTCAAGTGTGTAAAGTTTCACAACACGCTTTTTTATGGGCAATTGTGAGGGGAGAAAGGAAGGAAGAGAGAGAGAGAGAGAGAGAGAGAAGATAAACCAAGCTATCATTCGAAAAACCACTCAAATTAAAGACAATTCCCACACACTCAGAACAAACAAGTTAGGCTCGCAGCTCATAATCATATCTTGTAAAGCGAGTGAGTATTCTGAGCCTTCAAACTGTAGCTGAAAGGAGAACAGTTGTGGCACAGTCATAGAGTTCGCATTATTAATCTAACGTCTGACGAGAAAGACCCCCACCGTAGCAACAAATTAAATAACCGATAGACGGGCGATAAACGGAGGAGTGTTCGTACATCCGTAATCTTATCGCTGCCAATGTGTGCGCCATATAGCAAGTGTTTGGAGGCCGTGTTGTTGTTGTGCTCTTCCTCGCCGTGACGCAAGGCCTTACATAACGAAGTGAGTCATAACGGGAATTAGTCTTAACGTTATGTTCGCAAATACGGTAACGGTGTCTACTGATAATGGCTGAGAACGGTTGTCAAGTTGTACAGCGTAATGGTGTATGAGGTAATGGAAGTCTAAAGAGGATTCATAAGTTTTGTCTACTTAATATTGTCTAACCAGCAGTGAAGGCTAATTAATGTTTCTTTTCTTTCACAGCGAATAAAGTGTAAATTGAGTTGAGTCTGCCGCGAGCATAAAGCCGCTGGTATTAAAGAGAAGCATAATAATCATATCACAGGCTTTCAACGTTTTCTTTCTCTCTCTCTCTCTCTCTCTCTCTCTCTCTCTCTCTCTCTCTCTCTCTCTCTCTCTCTCTCTCTCTCTCTCTCTCTCTCTCTCTCTCTCTCACACACACACACACACACACACACACACACACACACACACACACAAACAAACACACGAGAAATAATGGTACGAAACTTAAATGAAAATAACGAGACCACCAAATTCTCTTTCACCAATATTGTTGTGTGAGAATGGAATAAACTCCCATCTACAGCTGTTCAGTGCAAAACGATTGATTGATTGATTCATTTATTGATTGAATTGATTAGTTGACCCATAAAAAAGTCGACCATTACTTCCTCCACTTCGATATTCGCTAAGACAGAGATGCAACGCCTTGATGTCGATTCTCTTACCTAGGTTTAGGGACAAACTGCCTAAACTGGACCACAGGGTTTGTGTGGGCTGAGCATCTATGTAAATCTATGTAAATCAACTTCACGATTCCCAATTACATTCGCCCTTTTCCTCTCTCTCTCCCCTTCTCATCTGCTGTTTTACTTCTTTTATTCAGATGCCTCTCATTCATCCCTTTTGCGTCCCCTTCGCGTCCTCCCTTTATTTGCATCCTCTTACATTCGCTTCCCCTCCGCGCCCCTCCCCCGCTCAGCGCCGCTAATCACCTTCTCTTCCTCTCTCTCGTGTTCTTCTATCGTCCTTATCTCCCCTCCTCGCTCTCTCGCCTCCCATGTGTTATTAGCGAATCAATCTTTCTCTATTTTTGGCATGTGAAGCAGACGGGGAGGGCGGCTTAGTGTGTGTGTGTGTGTGTGTGTGTGTGTGTGTGTGTGTGTGTGTGTGTGTGTGTGTGTGTGTGTGTGTGTGTGTGTGTGTGTGTTATCTTGCACATGCCCCCTGTGATGAATACAAGTAGTTCACCAGCTGTCTATTGCGTCAGGTAACACACACACACACACACACACACACACACACACACACACACACACACACAATAAAAAAAGATGATAAATCCGTCCATTGGATATGAAACAGGGAACACGACACAAATCAATTACAGAAAAAAAATCACGTACTCACTCCCACTTTTCTTTAACCCCCACTCTTTTCCCCCCTTCCCCCTGACAATGATGGTACCCGCTGTAGAAGGGGATGAGGGACACAAAGAGTATGGAGAAAGAAAAGGGAAAAGAAAGAATGAAAGCGCCAGGGTCCATATCCTCAAACATTTCAGGGCTTCCACACCCACATTTGATAAAACTTTGGTAAAGGTTGTATGTCCAAAAGTAGTTTTACGCGTCTAGTGAACTTTTGATAAGGTTCCTACACCATGAATGTAAAAAAAAAAAAAAAGAAAAAAAAAACTCATGAAAACAAGAATAACTTCCTTTGTGGCCTTGGGAAATATTTTTTGTTAAGTCGACAGGAACTGAAAATACGGTCCGGAAGCCTTAAGGTCCCTAAACAAACCTGTGAAGCAAAAAAGAGTCGCCGCAACGCAGACAGTGGCATGCCCCGGCCTTACTGTTGTCACGGGAAGGTAAATACAAAGGCAGAAATAAAAAATAAGCTGCTTCCTCACTCCACTCTGGCGGCGACGAGGGGAGAGACACAGCCGTAATGGAGGAGGGAATAATCACGTGCCGGCGCTGAGGCAGGAGGAGGAGGAGAAGGAGGAGGAGGAGGAGGAGGAGGAGGAGGAGGAGGAGGAGGGAGTACGAGGAGAACTGTAGACGAAGAGAAGTGACAATAGGAGTGAGGAGGAAGAGAAAGAGAAGGAGGGAAAGTGACAATAAGAGGAATAAGGAGAAGGAGGAGGAGGAGGAAGCACGAGGAGAACTTAAGTCGAGGAGGAGGAGGAGAATGAGGAGGAGGAGGAGGAGGAAGTGTTGCCGAGGAGGAATTAAGGGAAGTGACGAGAGTGAGGCATGAGAGGTGGGAGCAGGATGCGGAAGAGAAGCAGCAGAAGGAAGAGGACAAGAAGGAGGAGGAGGAGGACGAAGGGCGTTCACGCGGCGTTTGATGTGTCTTTGGAAGTGTTAGCGGAGGTGTCTGACGCTGTGGTACGAAGAGGAGAAGCAAGTGTGGGCGCCGAGAGAGAGAGAGAGAGAGAGAGAGAGAGAGAGAGAGAGAGAGAGAGGAGTGCGCGGCAAAGAGGGGACAAAGCAAAGCCGTCATCAGCCTGTGTGCTCCCTCCGCCGAGCCTGAGCCGCCGCCACAAGGGTTTCTGGACTAGTTTTCCAGACGGCGCTGATTGGGTAGGTGTTGTCGGGTGTTGTCATTCCGCTCCCCCCCCCCCCCCCCTCACACACACATGCACACACACACTCACGAAGATTTGTGGATCGTCTCTTTATTGGGATTCTGTGTGCACGGCTTGTGGTCTCTCTCTCTCTCTCTCTCTCTCTCTCTCTCTCTCTCTCTCTCTCTCTCTCTCTCTCCTAGTTGGCTTTCCGTTGTTATTTCAGTTGTCTATTTGTTTTCTTCCCCTCGTGTATCCCGCTCAGCCCTGTTCCATTACTTCTCTTCTCTCTCCTTCTTTCCTTCAATATTTTAAGTGTTTATATATGTTCACGTTCATGTATTTCTTCCCCTGTTCTTATATATGCGGCCACTGCTTCAATTACTTCTCTTCTTTCCTCTCCTCATTCTGCCTCAGTTTTTATATGCGGCCACCTTCATCACGCCCCTTCACACCCCTCCACACATATTTCATCCACGTCCTTTATTACGCTCCATATATTGCCGATTCGTGAACAAATGGCACAAACAGCAAGTCATTTCTCGCATAAACACGTATATATAAGAGGAGGTCATATTGCACCTAACAATAACGTATAAACTTCCTTGACATCGTTATTTACCTCTAAGCTGCATGCATCACCGGCTTAGGTAAAGAGTAGTGTAACATTTCCCCTTCTAACATTACTTATTTATCGGAGTTCACGCTTCACTCCGCTAGGTGGGAGTATATATAGATTTTTTCCGCCATATCGTGAGAGGAAATACGGGTAATCGAACCGGGGAGGGAGTCAATATGAATGAGAGGGTGACGAAGAAGCCTGTTGATGGACCAGTGCTGCAGGGGTCCGCGGAAAGAGGGGGAGAAAGGAAGGGGAGGAAAGGAGGGTGGTTGGACGTAGGGGAAAGAAGTAAAGGAGGGAGGGATGGGAAGGGAGGGCGTGGCTGCCGAGTGGCGTAGTAGTGGGGAATCAGGTGAAGGGGAAATAGGTATAAATAGATTAGGGGGCTGGATGTATAAGTTATAAAGGCGAAGGGTGATGGAAGGGGGGCGTTACAAAGTTAGGGCGTGATGCGTGTGAAATGGGGTGAGAGTTCATTGTGTAAGGAGGGGCAGGCGGGCTGGGAAGGGGGGTGAAAGGGAAGGGGTATGGAAAGGGGAGTGAGGTGTGAAAGGCAAGAAAAGGAAAGGCAAGCACGGTGAGGAATCAAGGCTGGTGGGGGGAGAGAGAGAGAGAGAGAGAGAGAGAGAGAGAGAGAGAGAGAGAGAGAGAGAGAGAGAATGGAGGGAGGGTATTAGCGGGGCAGGGGGACGCACGGGGCGGACAGGGGCATGGCGGGGGGACGCAAGGGAACACGGGCCTGCGGGGTATGATCCGTCCCACACACGTGACGCGCCGCTCCCCAAATCCTTAAAAACCCTCGACAAATTATGGAAATTTAACTCGTTGCTGAGCGTGGCGGCGGCGGCGGATGGGCGGCGAGGGCAAGGAGGACGAGGAAGAGTAGGAGGAGGAGGGAGAGAGTCTGGGTCTGGATTGGTCTCAGATGAAGGGCGGGCGTCTGTCTTTGTCCTCGTCCAGCATGCGTTGAAATGCGACGAGAGAGACAGATACATAGATTGAGATAGATAGATATATAGATTGAGAGAAACAAAGAAACAAAGAGAGACAGAGGCAGACAGACAGACAAATGGTAGGCAAAAATAAAGATACAAGACAGACAAAGACCGACAGACAAACCTCAGGCAAAAAGAGAACAACAAAACAGACATAGACAGACAGACAGAGACAGCAGGCACACGGAGAAAGACAAACAGACAGGTAGTAACAAAGCTCTATGTGTGTGTTTAGTTGGTTAGTGGCATGAAGGTGCTTATAATACATCCAAATCAATAAAATACATCCTAATATGATTCACGGCACAGTTATTATACATGCATCATCAATTTTCTAACCAAGCAATACAATTTGTTCCTACGCGTCCCATAACACAAAGAAAATGCTGTTGGGTCTCTCAAATCAACACAAACTCACAAGCAGATGAGTAAAAAAAACATTCCCTTCCCAGTACAACACACGCCATTGATAGCAATCGATTATTCACGCCGGCTCACTAAAGCTGTCACTATATGGAGCTTGTTTACGCTCACACGAAAACTATTTATCGACAAAATTGACGTAATGCTGCCGGGCGGAGTTTTTTTAAATTCGTAATACGTTGACGCGTAATCACGAGGACCGTAATCATTGCTAGCACCGATTTAAGCTTCGTTATTGATTACTACACGTATGAATAAGGGAATGAAAACAGCAGTAATCGCGTAAAAAAAATAATCCAAATAATAAATAATCTGTAAAATAAAATAAAAAGACTGATACATATTTAACAGTTCCAAAGCAACGAGAACGTATGAAATTTATTTATATTGCTACCAAAGAGAAGATGTAAAATATACTCCTTTTAACGCATCAATAATTCATATAAACAAATCAATGCACACTCAACCTTCAAGTCTTTCATCCAAATTAAAAACGGATGAAGATGGATGAAAGTAAGCTTATTGTCCTGGATGACAGATGGCGTGGATGAAGGGGACGGGGCGAAGGGCGAAGTGAAAGGGGTGGGAGGGGCAGCGGAGGGGAGGAAGATGAAGGAGAGAAGCGGGAAGGACCTGAGGGCAAGTGTTAGCCGTGAAGAATACTGCGAGTGTAATATGATTTAACGGTGCGAGGGAGATGGAGGTTTCGCTGAGTAGGAGTGAGACAGTCGCTAATGGAGGACAATGCCTCTTAAAGGGGAGAGGACGGGAGAGGGGAAAAAAAAGAGGTAAGTTGAGGATACATAGGAGCCTCTTTTTTGAGTGTTAACGAAATAGAGTCACAAAAAAACAGTATGTATATCACATATGATGATGATAAAACCAGTATATCCAAAGGTAAGAAACGTTTTAGTGGGATTGTTAAAAGCTAGGATTATAATCAGTTGTTATACCTGGCAAGTTTAGTTTACTTATAGAATTTACAGATACAGAAAATGTTGCAGTTAAGAAAGCAAGAAATTCCTCCAAGGGACAAAGATCAGGTGTGAGGTGCATGTTTTGAGCCGAGCCTTTGGACCTGGCGGGTTACGGTATCGTGTGTCCCAGTAACCCAGAGCTTCGTTATAATTAACTGACTTTAAGAACATGTTATACCATTAATAAAGTACAAAGCTGTAGTTCCCAATGAAAAATATCATCACACACAAGGAGGAGACTCTTTTCCAGCCTCAGGTATATCAGTTCTTGTGAAGTTGGCAGCCATTTCCTTCGGCGTTTCTGTATTATTTTCTTTTCTCTTCATATCTCTTGTTCTCTGCTGGAGGAACTTGTTACGCTCGCTTCTATACCCAATAATTCCACAAAAAAGCGGCATACTCACTGTCTTTGATACGATTAAAAAGTACCTCGTCTCTCGGTGGTTTTTAAAGAATCACATCTCCGTACTTGTTTGTCTTCAGTGACGTCACGTAAAAACAACGTATTCTTGTATAAACCTCAGGAATATGCCGCGGAGAGGAGAGTAATCATCGTTAAGACATCTCCCAGCCTCCGCCTCCTACTCCTCGCACTCATCTTCTTCTCCCCTCCTCGCTCTCCTCCTCCTTCATCTCTCCTTTCTGTTTTCCTCCCCAACAGTTCTTTGTTTATCCTTTTTTTCCGGTCGCGCCGCACACAATGGTCTCCTCCATACCTGCCCGAGGCTCTCACCTGTGCTGCGTCCTTTTACCTCCTCTTACCTAACCTTTTCATGCTCTTCTTCTTCCTCTTCCTCCCTCCAACTTGCTTTCTTTTCCTATTCCTCTTTCTCTTGTTCTTCTTGTTCTTCTTGTTTTACTTTTTCTTCTTCTTCTTCTTCTTCTTCTTCTTCTTCTTCTTCTTCTTCTTCTTCTTCTTCTTCTTCTTCTTCTCCTTCTTCTTTTTTTCTTCTTCTTCCCCATCCAATATTGCTGTTGCTGATGCTGTACTTGTTGATCGTGGTGGAGTTATTGCTTGTATTTTCGCTTGCACTTGTTGCTGGCGTTGGTGTTTGTTTCGTGAGTGTACAGCTTCGTGTTGGTGCTGTCTCTGGCTAAGGAGGGACGGCGTTCTCTATGTTCATCCTTCGCTGCTCTGTTTCACTTGTCGTTCGTTCCTCTTTGCTTTCACGAAGTGCTCTACTGACTGGACTTTTTTTTTATTGTTAGGTAAATGGGTTACTTCAGGCATTTTTTCTGTAGTCCTTAGATATCAGTCCTTCTTCCCCCGCTTTCCTTTCTCTTTCTCAACCTATCTAGCTATTTGTCTATCAACCTATCTATCCATCTATCTGTCTATCTATCTCTGCTTATATCTCTCTCTACTTACACACACACACACACACACACACCTTTTCCTGACACATTTTCCGTACGGTGTCTTGTCTTTGCTTCACTTCCACCTCTGCACCTCCCACGCTCACTCATTTTACGCTCTTGATACAAAATTTCCTCCGCCAAGCAAAGCGTCTTTTCATTCTTCTTACCTCCTCCAAGAGCCTCAGACGCGCGGCTCATAACGTCGGGGAGAGGGCGTGTTACTTTTTTTCCTTTCAAGCCACAACATGCACTCAGGAAAAGCCATCCACCCCTCCTCGGCTCTCTCTCTCTCTCTCTCTCTCTCTCTCTCTCTCTGGGGTTATTTCTTCTTCCAGGTATTCATTAGTAAGTTCTTCATTATGTAAAGGGATAATAGAAAAGGAATGAATGAATGAACGAAGGAAGGAAGGAAGGAAAGAAGAGAGGAATTAATTAATGTGGAAAGGAAGGAAGCAAAGAAGGAAGATAAGAAGAAAGGAAGGAAGAACTTTTAAGTATGAATGAATTAAGAAAGGAGGAAAAATAATTAAAGAATGAATATGGGGAGAAAGGAACGAAGGAGCGGGAGAAGGGCAGGAAAAAGTTGGAAAGTTTCGTTTAGTCGGCGCAACATCTGTGGTCATATGCCAGTAGAAGAAGGGCAAGACACGATGTTTCCTTATGGCTGCCGTGCGTGTAAAGCTGAGGCAAGAATGAACCGAATACTCACGTGACCGCAATATTGGAGGGTTTAAAATGTGCTCTCTATGGATGTTCTTTTTTTTTGTCTGTATGATATTTTTATGGCTACTGTCTATGTCGATTCGTCTGTCTTTCTGTTGGTCAATATGTTAAAAACTGGATGTGTTGCCTTGTTTATCTGTATGATTGAGTGTCTGAATCTGCCTGATTGTCTTTCTGTCCGAGTTTGTTTATCTGTCTTTTTGTCTGTCTGTGTGTCTGTTTGCTTGCCTATCTGGAGTCTGAATCTTACTGTGTGTCTTTCTGAATCTGCTTGGGTCTGTTTATTTGTTTATCTGCCTGTCTGTCTGTATCTGTCTGTCTGTCTGTCTGTCTATATGCCTCTCCCTCGGCAGCCACAACAGGCGGCCAGCGATGAAAAAGGGAATAATACACATGAATGGGGCATTAACCGAGGCTTCGCGCGGGAATATTCCACAATCTCACTCTTTATGTGGCTTGACGGACGCTCACCCTCACTCCATTACCCTCTGCCTCCTCTACTCCCCCCCCCCCTTCTCCTCCTCTTCCTCCTCCTTCTTGCATGCCTACCTCTGTCCATTCCTCCGTTACTTGGTCCGTTTCCTCCGTTAGTCTTTTTTATCCTCTAATTCATTCTTCCCTCTGTCTACATGTCCATTTTTTTTTCCTTTCCTTCCTCTCTGTTTCCCTTAAAGCAACCAACCCTCCATACACACTTTGTCCCTTTTTTGGTACATTCTTATCTTCCCTACTTCCTTCGTTCATTACCTCTTTCTTCAGTACATTCATTCCTCCTTCGATTACTCAGTAGATTTCTCCTTATCTCCCTCATTCCACTCCTCTCTCTCTCTCTCTCTCTCTCTCTCTCTCTCTCTCTCTCTCTCTCTCTCTCTCTCTGTAATGTCTCTGAGGGTCTTTAAGCTTTTTATACACCTATTTATGGTGGGTTTTTTTTACTTTCCCTTTCATATTCAGGGGAGGCAAATAAGTTGTGTGTGTGTGTGTGTGTGTGTGTGTGTGTGTGTGTGTGTGTGTGTGTGTGTGTGTGTGTGTGTGTGTGTGTGTGTGTGTGTGTGTGTGTGTGTGTGTGTAGCAGGGCGGGGGGATGGGGGGGGGTCTGAGGTAATGCTTGTTTTGGTTTTGTGTTTGAGGAGATACTGAGAAAAAAAAAAGAGATAAAAAATAAACAGTAATACATAATTTGCTTACACTATTTTTTCCACTAAAACACAGAAAAAAAAACGTGAAAATCAGACGTAAAAATTCAAGTCGTTATTTTCCTCTCAAAGAAACTCCGCGGCGGCACGCTTTCATGCGTATCACGTATTAATTGCATACAAAAAAAAGAACACCAAAACGAAGAGGAAATTATTCGCGTTTGGGTTTCTGGCTGTGTCACGTACAAATAGATATATAAGGTTATAGGAGCGTAACTGTTAACGAATTTATTATATGTGCTCTCTCTCTCTCTCTCTCTCTCTCTCTCTCTCTCTCTCTCTCTCTCTCTCTCTCTCTCCAATTACTTTTAGTTTTTAGGGAAAGGGTGGTATATTATGGACCGCCCCCCCCCTCCCCCCCCCCTCACACCCACACACACACACACAAAGCTCGCCATGGCTTCACTAGTGCTAGAAAAGTAAAGAAAGAAGCCAAACAAACGTCTATTCGTGTTCCTTACTTTTCGCTGACGTTCTCTTTTACATTACAAACATGAGCATAAATAACCGAGCAGTCCAAAAATAGGGCGTCTGGGTTCGATTCCCGGAAACGTTGCCGCATGAACCAAGACGAGCGACATGAGGACCGATATGGCACACGTGAGGAAAGTAGTTTTCTAATCCAATAAACGTGACGTAATGGTTTGACTTACGAGGAGGAGGAGGTGCAGGAGGAGGAAGCGGAGGAGGAGGAAGAAGAAGAAGGGGAAGGGGAGAAGGAGGAGGAGGAGGAGGAGGAGGAGGAGGGACGAAAATAGCTGGTAAGAGGATGTTTGTCGTTCGCTGTAAGAAGTTGATTTGATTTATAGCCGTGTAGCACTCAACGTAACCCTTCACGTATTTCTTTGCCACTATTACACAAGCTCGACAGAAAGGAGGTCAAGGGATAAGAATACACGTAACAATGAACAAACAGCGTCAGGAGTTTTCTGTTTCACAAGTGTTTTAGTTCGTCAAGTGTGAGAGAAGGGAAGGGAACGAAACTTGAGGGACAAATGACAGAGCAATGAAAAAGTTAAGACACAAGGGAGGGAAAGAGAAAACAAAACTACGTACCATAAGAATTAATTAAAGGAGAATAGAAACACGAGGAGGAAAGGTATCAAGACGTCACTGGAACTAAACTTAATGATCTCTTTTGCTATCCTCCTCTTTTCCCTTTACACGAACGACCTTTTTTCTATTTTTTTTTTTAATCTCAACCCCTAGCCCGCAGAAAGAAAAACATCCCTGAACACAAAGTAAAGGGATGAGGGAGGGGCAGGGAGTCGGGGGCAGCGGGGTTCATTATCATAACATGTCCTGAGGTCTAAAAACACAACTCAGTCCTCGCCAACGTCCGTCAGTCAGCCCGCCAGTCCTACCTATAGCCAGCCCCCGCCAGCCCCAGCAGCCCCTAGCCAGCTGTTGTTTCCGCTGCCCCGCCCCGCACAGTGACCCACCTCGCATTTTAACCACAAAGCCTCGCTAATTGTAAAGCTCCGAGCACAATTAGGTCCCGCCGTTGTGTATAATTACCGGGGTCTTTAGCACCTCATTTTGCCGGCTGCCCTCAGGGGGTCTGTGCGGCACCTCTTCCCCCCTCACCCCCATGCCTCCACCCCACACGCTACCATTCATACAGCTACTACCACATCGCCCACACCAACCACCACAGCGAATTCCTTAGAGCAGCAGACCGTTTCTATTTTTTTTTCATTACTTTTTATGCAGCCCTCCTCCTCCTCCTCCACTTCAGCTTCATCTTGTCTTTTTATTATATTTTCTTCTTTTCCTCTCTTTCTTCATTTAGTAGTCTTTATTCTTATTTATGCTCATCTCTTCCTCCTCTTTCTTCTTTTCTACGTTCTTCTCCACTTCATATATCTTTATTTTATTCTCCTCTTTTATTTATTTCTCCTCTACAGTGACTTAAGGCGCCGGGTAAAAGACTCGTATTTAAATCCTTATGAATCCGGAAGAGGCTGCGATGCTTTTTCTGGCCACGATGTAACAGAATTAGCAGGAATACGCACATTCTTCAGTGCAAACCGGAATCACGTTCAAGTGCTTATAAGCTCCCGAGTGAGAGAGAGAGAGAGAGAGAGAAAAAAAAAAAAACTTAAACGGTGTTTCGCTATTAATCTCTCTCTCTCTCTCTCTCTCTCTCTCTCTCTCTCTCTCTCTCTCTCTCTCTCTCTCTCTCTCTCTCTCTCGTCCCTTCTTCTCCCTGCTGATCCTCATTCTTCCTCCCCTTCCTCCACCCTCCGCCCTTGCTCCTCGCTCCCCTCCGGCCCTCACATCCTTTATTAACTCCACCCAGGACGTGGATGGGGCGCGTGGCCGTGTGTGTGTGTGTGTGTGTGTGTGTGTGTGTGTGTGAGAGAGAGAGAGAGAGAGAGAGAGAGAGAGAGAGAGAGAGAGAGAGAGAGACCTAGCTATGGCGGAGTGCCAGGAAATGTTTCGTGGCACTATGAGGTTCTAGTAACGTTGAAGAGTTTGCTCAGTGCTCCTCGTGACCCGGGATGGCTGCGGCGCTTCCGGGAGGATCTACACACACACACACACACACACACACACAAACACACAAGGGGACCAAAACAACCCCTGACCCTCATTTGTTTGTTGTGACTGTGCCTGTGTGTGTCGTGTCGTGCTGTGTCGCGTCTGTTTGCCTCCCCGACCCCTCTCTCCTTCCTGTGGTCGTCTGATTTGCTATACGAGGCAGGAATAGCTTCGCCCCAGTATTGAGTCCATTGTTCTTTTCTCCTTTAACTTTTACAATACTGGAGCATTAAGACACCTCTGTTATTCTATCACCGTCTTTCGAATTTCTTTGTATCTTTTTCTCTCAGCGGCTAGGAGAATTATTCTACTTTGTTTTTACCCTTGTTAGCTTCCCTTGTACCATAATGAAACGTAACATTTTGCTTCGTGTACTTTTCCAAGAGGGGAGCATTAAGGCAACTCTGTAACACATTTTATCAACATTTTTCGACTTCCTCTGTATCAAGAATTATTTTGTTTTGTTTTCCCCTCGGTTGTTTTTCCTCGTACCGTGAATAAACGCCACAATTCGCTTCGTGTATGTCAGTGTGCCATTGGAGAGTCAACACAAGGGACGTACGCACCCTGTATGTACCCCTAGAGCCTAGACCGACCCATTATTCCCACCCTTTACCGCCCCCCGTCACCCCCGCCGACACCACTACAACCCCAGCATATAATATCTCACGACACGCTCACACACTGCACTCTTCCCGTCCTCCCTCTGCAGCCGCCCCTCATTTCTATAAGCCAGTCCTTGTGAGGCTCCCTTTCCCGTCGCTTCCCCTTCCCGTTCCCTTTCTTGCCGGCTCCCCTCCCCGGCCACTCCCCTCTGCAAGGCCATTGTGATGATAACTCCCTCGTTAGGCCACATTCGCTGTCACCCCCTGTTGTTCTGAAGCGTCCTGGGAGTGGGAATTACGTCGTGCAGGCCGGTGGCAGTGTAGCCGGCACCCCGGACAACGCAATCATGTGTCTACACGTACACTGAATTTTGCGCTCCATGCCTCTCTGGGCTTAGCGAGACTGAGCATGTGAGCTCCAGGTTAACAAAGGGAGAGGCGAGGGAAGGGCAAGTTACACGGTAGTTTTCGGGAAAGTAGGCATAGGGGTTAACGTACTGAATTAAAATGGGAGAGTAAAGCCTCGGGGGAAAGAAAGTTAGCACAGAAAAGGGAATTTAAAGTAAAGGAAGGGAGAGGTGAGGGGAAAGTAAGGTCAGGGCGGAGAGGATGGCTGTCTAGGGTCTGGGCCGCCTCGTTCAGGCTGCTGTCTCTTCGTGTCCGTAATGGAGAGAGGAAGGAAGGGTAGCGGTGGAGGGAGGGACGGTGGGTGACACACGCTAAGGGAGGACGAGAAAATGTGAGGCTTCTGTAGTTCATTCACTGAGACGATTCTCCCTGTATACTAAGTGGAAATAAAACGTGATATAAAAATTTCAGTGTCAAAATAATTTCCTTTCACTAGGACGAATAATTACTTAATGAATATCGAACAGAAGACACTACAGCAACTTCTTACACAGATCCGCCTCGCACACGCCATTCCCTTAATTACAGAATCAAAGGCAGGAGTCAATGGGCGCCTGACTATTAACTTCAAAGTCGGAGTCATCGATTTTCGCCGCCCGGCAAATCAGGCAAATGATCGATTTAGGAAATTACATGCATGGCTGATGGGAACACAATGCTGCCACCCAGGCGAGGCGAGAGAGAGAGAGAGAGAGAGAGAGAGAGAGAGAGAGAGAGAGAGACAGACAGACAGACAAACAGACAGGTAGATGGACAACAAACAATCACAGACGTTATCCAAATATATAAAAAAAACATAAACAGATACAGACAAACAAACAGACAAAGAGACAAATATACACACAGAAACCCACACACACTAACGGTGATATAAAACCAAACAGACATGAAAACAGATACAAACAAAACAAAACAGACAGAAGTACATCAGAACAAACACACACACACACACACACAAAAGAGAGCCTAAATCAGTACGGAAAAATAAAACCGAGGCACAAACAGACGCAAGCCGAGAGGAAAGGAGAGACAAACAGCGTGGGTTCAGACATTTTTCCCCTCACTCCTCCATCTTTTCCCCTCAGAATCCAAATAAAATGGACTCCGACTGAAGAGCCACAGCGGTAATCTCCAACTTCCCCTCTTCTTCAGCCCTCATGCCCTTCTCTTTCTCTCGCACTCTCTTTCTTACTCTCTCTCTCCCCTCACTCAGCATTGGTGCGGGAGGCTCTAAAGTCTCGCTCTCCCCTCTCTCTTCTTTCTCCTTTCTTATTTCCACTCGCTCTCTTTCTCTCTCTCTCTCTCTCTCTCTCTCTCTCTCTCTCTCTCTCTCTCTCTCGCTTACCCTCTTTTTCCTTGCCTCCACCTCCTCCTTCCTTTGTCCTCATTCTCCCTAGCTCGCTCTCCCTCGCTCTCCTCTTCTGACACCCTTCACTTCGTCACTCTAAAAGGTGCCCAAAATTGTGTTTCCCCCTGTTTTGTACTTGTTTTCTATGGTACTCTCTCTCTCTCTCTCTCTCTCTCTCTCTCTCTCTCTCTCTCTCTCTCTCTCTCAAGGTAAATTTGTTCGTCATAATTAATTTCTAACACTATTACATAAGGAAAAGGCAAAACATAACCTCATTTAACCGGGTAATACAAACCGTAAGGAGAGACAGAAAGGTAAGGAAACAAGGTAAGGAAAGAAAGAGAGAAAGAAGGTGAGAAATTCCCTTAACCTTCCACGGACTGTCTCTTTCACACACCAAAACACCCGACGAATTTTTCCCTTTCAGCATTCTCTCTCTCTCTATTTTTTTTAATTTTTTTTATTTACACAGACACTTGGTTACATCAGGGCCTAGTACCTATAACATTACATTATATGGCGGCACTAGTTTCTAGGCTAAAGGGAACATAGTTGGTATCCCCTATCTGAAAGCCTAACCTGTTCACAAATTGTTCAGCCACTGGTTCACTAACAGTTTATATTGTTGCCGGTGTGTGAACTGCTGAGGCAGCTGACCGGACGCAAGGAGACGGTTCCATATCTGCACGTAAGTCTCTCTCTCTCTCTCTCTCTCTCTCTCTCTCTCTCTCTCTCTCTCTCTCTCTCTCTCTCTCTCTCTCTCTCTCTCTCTCTCTCTCCCCATTGGTGTCACTAGCTTTACCAGTCGTCGGTCAAAGTCGCGTCATTCATTAAAAGTCAGAAATTACATCCAAAGACAAATTAAACCCGAGACCGAACCAACTGACCTTCCTTTTCCTCTTCCTACACTTCCTCCTTCTCTCCCTCTCCTTCTCTCCTCGCCTCTCTCTGACCGTCATTTTCCTCCTCTTCTTCCACTCTCTCCTTGTCCCTCTTCCCTCTCTCCTCTCTCTCTGACTCCTATTCTCCCTCCTCTTCCATTCTCTTCCTCTCCCTCTTCCCCTTCTCACCTCTCTCTCACCATCCCTTTCCTGTCTCTTCCACTCCTATCCTCTCCCTCTTCCCCTCTTCACCTCTCTCTGACCCTCCTTTTCTCTTCTCTTCCACTCTCTACCTCTCCCACTTCCCTTCCTTGTCTCTCCCCTTACACCCACTTAGCAAACGTGAAGAGTAAAGGAAGGAAGGTAAGGGGGGGAAGGTAGGAAGGTAAGGGGAGGTAGGGTAGGGAGGGAATGACGAGGTGAATAATATGTTGATGGGCGTGTGGGTTGGGGCCGCAGCCTCAGAATATCTCGGCATACCTAACTTTATGCTAATGTGCTCCAGTGTTATTCTAAAACGATGATGTACGGCGGCAAATGTCTGTGTTAAAGTAGGTCTATGTTTACAGCTGTTAATTATACTGACGGTTTTGTTGCTGCTACTGTTACTCTAAATACTACTACTACTACTACTACTACTACTACTACTCTACTACTACTACTACTACTCTGCTACTACTACTACTACTACTACTACTACTAGTAAAACTTCTCTTCAGTTCATGTTTCCAAGGGATCACTTTGATAAGCCACAGTCAAAAGAGCTCTTAATCTTGCTAATGAAGAATCTCAAACGTAGGGATCAAACATGCATTAACTCTCTCTCTCTCTCTCTCTCTCTCTCTCTCTCTCTCTCTCTCTCTCTCTCTCTCTCTCTCTCTCTCTCTCTCTCTCTCTCTCTCTCTCTCTCTCTCTCTCTCTCTCTCTCTCTCTCTCTCTCTCTCTCTCTCTCTCTCTCTCTCTCTCTCTCTCTCCTAATTTCGCGTCCCTATGAATATCGTCTTATTCACACTCACAGCTCCTGAAAATTGGCCGCTAAGAAGACTTTCGTGTGTGTGTGTGTGTGTGTGTGTGTGTGTGTGTGTGTGTGTGTGTGTGTGTGTGTGTGTGTGTGTATGAGATGATAATAATAATAATAGTAATAATATGAATAAGAATAATAATGGTAATAAAATAAAATAAAATAATAATAATAATAACAATAATAACAACAATGAATAATTATCATCATGGGAAGAAGATGAAGGTGATGAAAAAACACACAACTAGAACAAGAAGATGATGATGAGAAGAAGACTCGTGTATAAAAGAAATACTTAACACTGATCACTTACATTATTTAAATACGACTCGACAGAAAAAAATAGCAAACAACAGCTCAATTACACGAGAAAAAAAAGGAAAAAAAAAAGAGACGGTTAATTTGAGTCAAAACAAGACGTACATTCATTCATTTTTCCCTAACCACTCTAGCTCCCACACACACACACACACACACACACACACAAATGTTCGAGCGACCTACATGTGGTGTACGTGGCAAGGACGCTACGTTAAGTTGAACTCTACCTGTCTCGCCTACATTTCCTTATCATATCAGACAAAACAAAATAAAAAGTGAAAAGACATAACAGGCAATCCCATATATATATTTTTTTCTCTTAACAAACGCAACTTGAATCCTCTCCACAAGAAAACTATTGATCGGACTCATCTTTCCCACCTACAGAATTATACTACTTGATGGGAGGGTTATTTCGTCTTGTTCCTGAGGTGTTCATTGATGGTTGGGAGGGGAAGGGCTGAGGCTGGTTTTTGGAGATGTATATAGCAAAGTCGGGAATGATCAGAAGTGAGGAAATGCTTAGAGATTGATGAAGGCGGAAGCTGTGGTGGAGAGTGTCAAGAGGAAGCAATGTCGATGATGATTAAAAGGAAAGGACTGGAACTGGATTTGAATTGTCTTTGTTCTCTGTGACATCACCGAGGCGTGGAATCGTGACCGTGAGGAGAAAGCGAACTCAACTATGCTTCCTGCTTGGTCTTTCCTGCTCTGTCTCTCCTGAAGGTTGAGGGATTTGAGGGATATAATAGGAACGTTCTCCGTATCAGCGAAGCGAGCAGATTTAGTATCGGTATTTTTGTTGATGCCACAAATACCTCTCTCAGGTAGCCAACTAGTTCTCAGAAATGTTTTTACCTGAAGCGTATTATGTAGAAACAGTGCGGTAATTGCTTTCTATTTTTACACCTCTCTTTTCTTAAATATGAAGGATGAAAAGCATCGCCCACTCACTCCACTAACGCTCGACACTAAACTTAATGCTTCTCTTCTCGTCTGAAGTTAGAAGACGTGTCTCAAATATATTTTTTTCTTACTTTCTCCTCCTCATTTAGTTCCTTTCCAGTCCATAATTTGCTTCATCCTAACCGTGACCAACAAACCAACTTTTTGCTCAAACTTTATTTCTCTTATTTCATGTTTTTTTTCTAATCCTCTTCGTCTTTGTTGTAGCTTAGCGCCTACTTCCCCAAGGCTACTTTCCAAATCCTACTTACATTACTTCTCAACATCATAGTCTTTCATCATTTCCTCAAAAACTTTAATCTTCACTGTCTTTAATTTCAACCTCATTTCCTCTCCTTCAACCACTGCCACTGTAGCCTCCTCCTCCTTAATCCCATTCCCACTCTTGAACTCTCAGTCAGACGCTTTTTCTCAACATATTTTTTCCCCTCTTTCTTTAATTACATTCCTAGCCTCATCCTCAAACGCTCCATTTTAACAGCATTTTTTTCTATCTTTCCTTTTTTAAACCATCTACGTCATAGCTCCATCCTCACTAACCACCACTCACACGCTTTTCCTTTAATATCAGCTTTTCTCCTTTTCTTTTGATTATCACCGTCACGGCTTCATTATCAACCCGAAAACTTCCATCTTCAACATTCGTTAAGCATTTCTTCTCTTTTAATCATTGCCGTCATTGCTACACCTCACAAACCAACTTTAGTCCTTTCCTTCACAGTCTTGAGCGCCTGAGAAGGGCCATGTTCTTAAACATATCGGTGGCCAAGCACACATATTTGACGATACTTTCGTAGGAGTTTGGGTCATTTCCTGACGAGCATTCATGACCCTAACGGTGGTTTAACACTTCTTCTGTATCATGATCCTAAAGAAACACTCATTGGAACCCGACAAATTTTCTTTTTGGCCTTTCGAAATATTTGATGTGAGAGGCGAAAGCGTCTGAAAATACCATCCTAAGCCTCTTCCAACCCTGAGACTCACCATTAGGTTTAACACCCCAGCAAGGCAGAGACAAACACACACCACGGAGCAAACAGCCGCGTCCTGAACGAGAGGGGGTGTGGGGCGTGAGGGGGGAGAGGGGCTGGGGGTTCGATGCCGGGCCTGACAACGGGACAATTTGCATAATCAGCCTCGCCTCTGTGTTTGTCCCGCTAAACTCATTTTACCTTCATTAACTACACGTTTTTTATGATTTTCCCTCAATTTCTACATCGCAGCTTTTTCTTTGTTATGTTATCAGTATACGTATGGGAGAGCCACTTATCTCTTGTCATTATCGTATTTATTATCATTGTTGTTAGTGTGTGACAGAGCAACCCCGTAAAAAGGAGGAGACAAATCAAAGGCTCACACTCCTCGCCTTACCTCTCTATCACGGCCTCTCAGGGGAACAGGGAACGGTCTGGAAGGGAAGAGGAGAGAGAGGAGTGATACATTTATTGCATTATTATCGTTAGTGTTTGTATAAGTAACCCCGAAGTAAGAGAAAAAGGGGGCGAATGAAAGAGCTTCCTCCTCCCTTACCCCCTTCGGCTTACATCTCCATCATGGCTTCTCTAGGGACCAAACTCGAGAAAGGAGGGGAGAAAAAGGAGGGGAAAAGAGGAGCTACAAAGCCACCGCGCCTCCGAATCACCACGCCATCGTCACCACCGCCGCCACCGCCGTACGAAAGCCTTAGGAGAGGGTATAAAATCAAGGCTGATGAGGGGAGCCGCTGGGACATTAGCGTCTACGAAGGCCAGAGACTAACAGCAGCTGGCTATGAATGAACGCGTAAAGGAAAGTGGGGCGTGAGAGAGAGAGAGAGAGAGAGAGAGAGAGAGAGAGAGAGAGAGAGAGAGAGAGAGAGAGAGAGAGAGAGAGAGAGAACAAAAACAAGAAGAGATGCTGGATAAGTAAAAAGGGGGTGAGAGCAACGACTAGGTGTTAAGAAGAAAAAAGAAAAACAGAGAATCAAGAAAAATGGATATTGAAGGAGCAGCAATGAGGGAGACTATTGTAAGGAGTGAGAGGGGAAATGAGGAAAGATGAAACAAGAAGAAAGGGATGCTGAACAAGTAAAAAGGGGGAAAAAGCAACAATAAGAAGTGAAAAAGAAAAGAAACAGAAAAGGCAGTCAAGAAAATGGATATTGAAGGAGCGCCAATGAGCGTTAGACTATACCAAATGAAAAACGGGCGAGAGTAGAGAATAACCCAACTGACGGCGGATGGAGGAGAGGACTTGAAAGGGAAGGAGAGAGGAGAGCTTACAGCGAGGGGAGGAGAGGGTTCAGGCGAGAAGGAAGAGACGTAATATAACTAAAGAGGAACAAAGGAAGAGAACAGAGAGAGAGAGAGAGAGAGAGAGAGAGAGAGAGAGAGAGAGAGAGAGAGAGAGAGAGAGAGAGAGAGAGAGAGAGAGAGAGAGAGAGAGAGAGAGAGAGAGAGAGAGAGAGATAACAGACAGACAGACACGCGGACAAAACAGAAAACAGACAGAGACAAACAAACAAAAAGGTGTAGAGATAACAGTAAGTCAAATATACATAACTAAAATCATACAAAAATCATACAAATAAGCTCAAATACCACTAAAAAGATAAGCAAGTAAAACATACATAACCAATGCACACACACACACACACACACACACACACACACACACACACACACACACACACACACACACACACACACACACACACACACATACGTATCACTCCCACACACTAGACCGAAGACACACACAATCGATATTGATACCAAGGTAAGTAAGGAATCACGGCTTTAGAAGCAGACGAAGCGTGGGTGAGAGTGTGTGCGTGTGGGAGTGAGTGAGACTGAGAGTGAGTGGGTGTAACCGAAGGCGGAGAACGAGGAGGCGGCGGGAGGGGGTAATGGACGGTTAGAGGGGAGGAAGAAGAGGCAGGAGGATGTGGATGAGGGGAAAGAGAAGACGACTACACGAACGCTAGGGAAGGACTGCAAGAAGCGCCCTGGGAAGTGATTGATGGGAGGACGATGGGAAATTTATAGGGGGCATGGTGGAATTTGAAAGATGGGACTATTACCGGAGAGAGAGAGAGAGAGAGAGAGAGAGAGAGAGACGGACAGACTGACAGACAGAGAAATGGGCACACACAAGCAGACAAGCAAAAAGACAGACACATTAGCCAAAATTATAGAGCATACCAAGCAATAACAAGCTGTGGGGTACAAAGACGCGAATGGCTTGGTAACATGCTGAATGCCTTGGGTGGACTAAGCTAACCAGTTCCAGCACTCGCTCGTCGGTTCCTCACTTGTCACCTTCAGGGGCTCCGTTACCGGGCATACTTTATACATATTTTCCGCCCAAGCGAACATCGGAGTGGAAGGCGATGACAACGAGCTGAGGAGGGGCGAGGATGCCGCTATTAGCATAACGTGTTTCTGCGGTGACTGGTTTTGGACATTTCCCAGAGCCGGAGACACATCAAGGACACACACGTGGAAATAAACCTGGTATTAAGACATTTTAGGGACTTGAGGAATGAAAATTGAGGTGAAGAAAATACATGGTTTGTCGCCTCACAAATACATAAGGAGATATACACTTCTTTAATTGACATACTGGAAGAAAGCACTTTTTTTTCCTCTTCTTCTATTTCGTTTTTAGTCCATCATCATCATCATCGGGAAGGAAACACTCATGAAACTAATAAACTGCATGAATACAGCACAAAGGCATAACTATATCTCGAAATATCTAATATAAAATACAAACTTACGAGACCTCAGGACACGACGGATTAACAGACCCAACATCATACAAATATAGAAGTTCATTAAATTAACACAGTCAGCACTTTTTTGCTCTCAAAGAGATAACGGATGAACACGACGATACTTTACATACTCGCATATATAAATTCTTAAAACACTGACAAAAAATTACGCAATCATTCGTCATTTTAATAATTTGCTGAACCACAAAAAAAACTCGCGGTGGAAAAAGGAGTAGTTAAAACTGGTACTCGAACCTTAAATTAAGAGAAAGTGGCTGCCTGGAACTATGAAATGCTTGATTATTCCCGCACAAAAACGTCTCTGGGCAGGAAAACACAAAAATAAATAAAAAACAAACCAATAAAGGTGGAAATGTAACAGTGAGTGGGTAGACACGCCCTGAGCCCCAGAGAGAGGAGAGGCAAGGAACAGTTTAAAGATTGTGAATACATGAAGGAGGAGGAGGAGGAGGAGAAGGAGGGGGAGGAAAAGGTAATTGGACGAGATTTGAGATCGCTGCGGCGGGGCGGGGCAGGTGGTGGGGGAGGGGGAACAGGTGAGCGAAGCAGTGGTGGTTACCTGTGATTAGTGAGTGTCTGGCTCGGGGTCCTTGTTACCTGCTGCAGAGTGGATGCTTAATCTCTCTCTCTCTCTCTCTCTCTCTCTCTCTCTCTCTCTCTCTCTCTCTCTCTCTCTCTCTCTCTCTCTCTCTCTCTCTCATACCTGTTAAACTGATTTAGGTCTTCCACGGAAGATGTGCAAATACACTCTAACATTATGCAAACACACACACACACACACACACACACACACACACACACAAAACCTCATTCACCAAAAAACACAAGGCATTCATATACTGAACCAGCAATCATCTATGTTACCACTACAATCACCACCACAAGCCTCACCCACCCACGTCAGTCAGTACCCGCCCATCTAACAACCTTCCAGTCACACAACCCGCCAGACGCATCACAGAACCGGAATACCTCACACGCAACATACACTTCCGCTCTGCTCTCCCGGGTACACAATGGGAGAATAATCCCTCATAATGTGTGGTTCCGCCGCCCACTGTAGTCAAGAATTTAGCAGCGGCAGCGCGAGGGAAGGGCGGACGAGGGAGGCTGACTAAAAGATGCGGAGATGCCCTTTGGAATACTCCGGCCTCATGAATATTAACGCGAGGCTAGATGAGGCCGCCACTTGGACCGACGATTGTGGGAAAGGAATGTCTGGGTGGCGGAGAAGTGAGCAGCGCTTGGATTGTACGTCGGAAGGGTGGAAAGCAGCGGGTTGAGTGTCTGTCGTGTTAGGAGTAAAGACAGGGAGAAAATTAAACGTGAAGGAAGGAAGGAATGGAGGAATATGCAGAAATTTGAACGTGGCGGAGAAGAGGAAATGAAAATATTGAATGAGGAGGATGAGAGAGAGGCAGCAGAGGAATTGTATTGTGTGGAAGGAGGAATACAGGATGGGAGAAAATAGTATAGGGAGTGAGTGAGGGAGGAATACTCAACTTTGAACGTGACGGAAAGGAGGAAATGGAAATATTGAATGAGGAGGATGAGAGAAAAGCAACAGAGGAATTGTATTGTGTGGAGGGAGGAATACAGAAAGGGAGAAAATAGTATAGGGAGTGAGTGAGGGAGGAATACTCAACTTTGAACGCAGAGCAAAGGGAGAGATATAGGACGAAGGGATGAGAGGGGAGGAAGACAAGCAGGGAACGAAATTGTATGAAATAAGTAGATACACAGACGAGGGTCGTATGTGGAAGCAGGAGGGAAAGAATATCTGATTTATCGCGGAGGAGGGCAGTGAAATTATTGAATGAGAAGGAAGAAGAGCGAAATGTGTGTCTTATGGAACGTGAGAGAAAGGACGAACTCAGTAGGCGAAAAAAAGAGGAGGTAGGCAGAAAACGAAGCCGTGTGAAGGGGAAGAGAGGAGTGAAATGACTGAATGGGAAAGGAAGAGAAGCAAGCAAACATAGGATTGTGTTTTACTGAAGGGGGCAAGGGAAGGGAAAGCGAGATTATTGAATGTGGAGGGAAGGAGGAGGAAGAGGAGGAGGAGGGAAAACAGAGAACTAAAAGATGACAAAGGGGAGAGTAGAAAAGACTGGGACGTGCATCTTCGAGGGAAAGAAAACGGGAATATGTAGAGAAGCAGGCGAGCGTGAGGGGAAAGGAAAAAGAACGAGAGAGAAGCACATGAGCGAGCGGGGAGAGAGGAATGAAAGAGTGTGTGGGATGAAAGGAGGGAATGAATGTAGGAAAGAGGAAGGGAAAAGATGCGTGTGTGTCTGCGTGCGGGAGGAGGAGGAAATAGTTGATGAAGGACAAAGGAGAATCATGGAGGAAGGTGTAAATGTGAGGTGGAGAGAAGAATGGAGGAAAGTATGGCGGAGAGGAGAAAAAGGAGTGGAGGGGAAAATGCATGGAGCGCAGAGAATAGTATTAAAAAGACTGGGAAGGTTAAATTTTGTTAGCAGGAAACTGTGTATAAAGTGGTAAAGGGAAGAGAGAGAGAGAGAGAGAGAGAGAGAGAGAGAGAGAGAGAGAGCATATTTGTCGACGGAGCAAAGGAGAGGGAAAATAAATTGAACCCTGTGGGCGGTAAAAAAAACATAGAGAAAAGTGGAAATGGCAATAAAGAAGGAATTATAAAGACAGAGACAGGAAGAAAAGAACAAGGAATTTTATAGGCAGGAACCGGAGGAGGAAAAGGGAGAGAAAAAGAGAGATAAAGGGTGAATAACTGGGAATAATAATGAAAACAGTGGAAGTAAAACCGTAAGAGAAGGTATAAGGAGAGTTTGGTGGTGAAGGAAGATTGTGAACAGAATGGAATATGTATAAAGAAAATGTACATGGATGTGGAGAGGAGGAGGAGGAGAAGGAGTAGGAGGAGGAGGAGGAGGAGGAGAAGGAGTAGGAGGAGGAGGAGGAGGAGAAAGCTTACACTGTGTAGATGAGAACGCGGCAGTAAGGAATAGACTCACAACAACAACAACAACAACAACAACAACAAAAGAAAATAATAAAATGGAAAACGTGGCAGAGACTTCACTACGACAAAAATAAAATTGTTAGTAATATAAAAACAAACAAATCTTACACAAAGGGGGGGAGGAGAGAGAGAGAGAGAGAGAGAGAGAGAGAGAGAGAGAGAGAGAGAGAGAACACAGGAGGCGGCGGGCCAAGATAAATGGAATACTAAGAGTGTGTGAGAATAAATGCAGATGATGGAAAATGAATGATGCAAGGATAGCGGAAGGGGAAGAAAATGAGAAAGGGCTGCCGGGCTGAAATATGCACGGCGGACGAGGGGCGAGCGACAATAATCTACAAGAAATATAGTTCAGCGCTAAATGGATATGAATGCTTGTACTTAAGGGTGTAGGAAAGATGGACCGGGAGATAGATAGACGGACAGATAAACAAATAGATAATCAAATAAAGTGATAGAGGGGGAGAATAACGAAAAAAAAAAAACTTTTCTCACGCCTCCATTCCCTTCTACCGTCCGTCCCTCCCTTTCTTTCACGCCATCCTCAGCAAGACAATGAGTAACAGGGAGCTAAAAAAAACGACAAAGAACGAATGCGAGAAGAGAGTGAATGAGGGAGAAAAAAATGTATATAGGGGGGTTTTAACAATACTAGGCGAGCATTAGCATTTGAGTCTGGCATTTAAAGCGCCGAAGAGGAGACACAAAATATAGACTCCTGTGTGTGTGTGTGTGTGTGTGTGTGTGTGTGTGTGTGTGTGTGTGTGTGTGTGTGTGTGTGTGTGTGTGTGTGTTTCCCGCTAATGGATTCGGAGCAGAAGTTCAAAATCACGGTTCCTAATTAAAGTGTATTCAACTCTTACACCCATGAATGAATGAGAGAACGTGTGTGTGTGTGTGTGTGTGTGTGTGTGTGTGTGTGTGTGTGTGTGTGTGTGTAAGAGGGCCTCTCTCTCTTGTGGGTAGCTGCATGGGGTCCGGTTGGGGTTGGGGAGGAAGGGAGAGAGGTAGGGAAGGGAGAGAGAAAAAGAGAGAAAGAAAAAAAGAAAGGTGGTGATTTTGAGAACGACATCTGATGGAGGGATGATAAGGTAGCAAAGGGAGGGATGAAGGGAGGGGTGAGGTGAGAGAAAAGGGAGGAGGGAGGAGAGAATGGGAGAGAATGGTGAATTATATAGCGCGGTGTGAAATGGTTGTTGAAGGATGGGAAGCGAAGATTGAACGATGGGGAATGATATGTTAAAAAGAGTCAACCATAAGACGATGATGAATTAATGGGATGAACGAGTGATATGGTGCAAGTAATGGCGTCAGCGAGGATAAAATGCAAATACGAGTGATGCTTACAGGGAGAAAAAGGACGTGTGGGAAGAGTTAAAAGGAGGAGGAGGAGGAGGTGGATGCAGAAGATTGGGAAAGAGAAGGTGAAGGAGAAAAGTTGGAGTGAGTGAGTGAGTGAGAGGCGAAGCATGAGTTGGAGGAGTTGAAGAGAGGAGTGAAGGAGAGGTAAGGACTGGCGAGAAGGGAGGGAAGGGAGTCAGTGAGGAGGGAGGGAAGGACGGATGAGTGAGGGGGGGGAGGGAAGGGAGAGTGCGGGTGCTGTGAAAGTGGTCGCTGAGTGGTAACAGGGTTCCCAGGATCAGCGTAGCACGATGAGGGTGGTTACTGTTCCCGATTAGGTTCACTTACTGCGGCGGCGTGTGTGTGTGTGTGTGTGTGTGTGTGTGTGTGTGTGTGATAAAGGGCTGAGACTTGAGAGGCAGGCCGTGCAGCGTAGGAGGCAGACTGACTTGCTAACTACATGGTAACATATTTCACAGTTTTCACGAGGCACAGCTTTCAGGGCCTCGCTCGCCTCGTCGGTGCGTGGTGCGTGTCCGCGTCCCGGCAGCTGCTACCCATGACTACTCCCTCCTGCGGGTGTGTGTGCCGACCGTGTCTCGCAGGCTCCGTGTCGTTCACCCGTCATGATGGCTTTTAGTTCGTGTCCACACACCGTAACTAAACCTTGCGATACCTCAGCCTAAGAATTTCATCAAACACATGACGCCCACACTGCGGATGTCTACTGCTGGTGCTGTTATTGTAACTGCTGCCGCTACTCCTGACGCTGCCAAACCAGTTGCTTCACTCCAAACTTCCCAAGTCACTCTGCCTTCACGCACCAGTAAATTTCAGGACGCAAGCTCCGGCAAAAAGTACAACCATAGGGAAGGAAATACATCATGGGAGAAAGACATAACTTACAGTCAACCCGGAGATTCTTTGCAGGAAAATACCGAGTCCTAGAGAAGATGGCCGTTGGTGCGCCTCCCCGTCAGCCAACCTTTATCACCGGGGTCGGAGGTGGCGGGGCGCGGGGGACACCTGTCGCCGGCGGTGACAGATGGTGGCGGGGGACGTGCGTGGGGTCTCGCTGCCCAGAAACGAGAGACACGAAGAGCAGGGAGTTGAAACAGTTGTGTAATGGAAGCAAAGTCTAAATGCCAATATTTAGGAACCGCCTTCCCGAAATAGAAACGAGTAGAGCACACGAGGACCTTGCACGAGGGGAGGCGAGACAAGAGGTGAGGGTGGCCGAGGGGCTGCGGCTGAAAGCGGATAAGGAACAAAGGGAAAGGAGAGCAGATGATAAGAATAAATGTGCGGCTCAGAAAATAAGAGCCTGGAATGAGGTGCAGGAAAGAAGAGTGGGAGGGGGAATAATATGGGACGGAAATATTTGTCTGAAGAGCGGGGGAGCCCTAAGTTGTCAAAGAGGGCGCGGAGAGGGGTGGGAAGAGAGAGTTAAAAGAATGGGACTCTGCTCACATGAGTGACTCGAGAGAGAGGGTGAATACACATACTACGAAAAAAACGAGGATGAGAAAGAGCCCCGAATTAGTAAGTGGAAGAAGGAGAAAGGAAGAGGGGACAGGGTGATGAAAGAACAGGGGCGTTTAGCTTGAGAGACGCGACGTGTTTTAGGTGACGAAAGAGTGAGGATGATTTATCTTCGTTTTGTTTAGCATAATAAAAATCAAAGAAAGCAATATCAGACCTTGCAGTACAGTATGATAGCTTTGCCTTAGGAACATATGAATACATTAGACACGAATAAAACGCAGGCAAAAAAAAAAATAGATGCTGCTGGTACGAAAGAGGTAGAGAACAAAGAAGAGTATTTTCGCACAGATCTTAACAAGGAGGAAGGGAAGGAGAGCGGAGGGAGGGAGGGAGGTGGGGAGGGACGAAAAGCGTATAACCTCAGACAGGGGCGACGGAAGGAACTGCTACAGAGAGACAAAGTGAGGGGAGGAGCGGGAGGGGAGGAAAGGGAAGGGAGGAAAGTGTTGCTACAGCGCGCGCCGAGCAGGGGAGCCGCTAGTCCCCTGCGACAGCTGGGAGAGAATGACGGAGGGGAGGAAGGGAGGGAGATGAACCAAGAGAAAGCAGGAATGGGCGAGGGGGCTGAGGGAGGGGAGCCTGATGGGGAATAGGGTACGACGTCAAATGAATCATAGCATTCCAACGAAAATAAATATATACGTGTAGGGGAAACGCGTTGCATATTCATAAAGGAACAAAGAAATTCATTAAGGGCATAACGTAGCGCCAATATAAGCGGCATTTGGCTCCAGGCGCGCCGAGGAAGTGTGGCGCTGCGTCGCATCACAGACGGTCTGAGAAAACAGCCATAACTTGAGGCTCCACATGAAAAAACAAATGAGGTTTATTTCCGTGGGTGTCAACTCCGAGGGGGAAGGAAACCAGATCAGCGCCCCCCCCCCAACGCCCCCTCAAGCGTCACAGCGCCCCGGGCACCTCCCTCGCCCCTCGTCGGGCCCCGCTCCACGACGCTCCTCTGAGGGCGTCACGCCGCCGAGCCGAGGAGGGGTTGCGTGATGATCCCTTTGGCGGGAGTGACGCAGCTGAGAAGACTCTCCGGGCGCCGCTTCCCGTAGAGATTTTCTTAGCCTCCCATTAGTCAGATCGCTTTTACTTTCACGCCAAATGTCCCCGCACCGGATGTAGGGGAAGAAAACTTGCCTTGATGTACTCAAGTCCCCCGCATCGGTTTGTCAAGCAGGGCGCGCAGAAACTTCCCCAGCAACTTGGCGGTGCCGTTAATGCATAAAACTGTTCCGCAGCATTCGCCACGTCACGCAAAAAAAGAGAAAACGCAGCTACGGTTGGGGCGGCTGTGGGGGCGCCCCTCGAGTCGTCACAGGCGGAGTGGCGTGACTGCTGACAGATGCTGCCTGTCGCCCCGCCCCCCCCCCCCACACACACACACACCGCCCCGCCTCGCTCTCATCATTATCTTCATAATCATCATACCCCATTTCCCGCAACATGAGCGGCGGCGGGGTGATTCAGAGCTCCGGAAGGAAAGGAACAGTTGGCTAGACACCGACGCTCGACCTAGGCAGCGGTAGCGGTGAAGGTGGTGATGATTGGTAGTGGTGGTGATGATAGTGGTTGCTGTTGGAGGTGGTATTGGTAATAATGGTTGTAGTGGTGTTGGTTGTAAGCGGTGGTGGTGGTGGTGGTCGCCGCAGGTCACGCCTCGCGCCCCCCAAGGCCCCACTCCATCCAACAAAATGCCTTCCTACCACACTCAGCTCCTCCCAAAAGTCTTCTCTGCAATCCAATATTTTCGTTGCGGAAATATTTCACGAATAAACTTACTTCCTGCACTCGAATAACCGCGAACGAAAACACACACATTTTCATTTCTACTTATTTTTCTTTCCTTTCTATACCAAACCTGCCCTGACCGGAGCATGTGTCATATACCGTTTTTAAATAGAATATCGATACATCCATACCATGCCCTGTGATTTCCTGGAAGAATTCAGCGTATAAACAGAATGGCTTTTACTTTTATGTCCAACGATTTCAGCTGCGGCGGCCGGAAATGTAAAATCCTTGCAGTTGAAAGGGGCAATCAGAGGCTCGCTTTGAAGTTCTTATCATCATCTGGTTTGGGGTGACACTTGTGACGTCACGCTCAGCTGATGGTTCAACGGTAGTCAGCTTGTTTATACAGCCTAACGGGGCGGGGCGGGGCGGTGAGGGGGCGGGGCGGGGAGACGAGGGAGGATGAATGATGTGTGGGAAAAGCACACAAGAGAAGCGATAAAAGTAAGCGACTGCGGCAGGAAAAATAGATACAGAGTACATTAATGGGATGCAGGACCGACGGTGCTTAGGAAGAACGTTTGTGGTAGTGGAAGATGAAAAGGAAACCGCTCCGAAGATGAATGAACGCAGAAGTAGTGCAAACATTTTTCGCAATGACTAGAAGCGGGGAAAAATAAATAGAAAATCATAATGGTGGAATACAAGACCGGGTGAACCTATTAAGGAGAGTGTCTTCATATGGTAAAATAAATGGTGGAGATTGAAGGAGAGATAAAAAAAAATATACGGAGAAAAAAAAACGAAAAGAGTATTGATCAGTATACACTAGAAAGCCAGCAGAACGGAGGCAGAATAACTAACAGAAAAGGTAAGAATTGCAAGCCAGGGTAAAAGATGTTTAGGAACGGTGCAATCAGCTGGTGGAAAAGAGTGAGAAAAACGAGACAGACAGCAGACCAGATGGAGAAGGATGGAGGCAGGAAAAGATGCTGAGGCAAGAGTGTGTGTGTGTGCTGTGGGGGTGCGGGGGGTGGGGGGCAGAAGCACAGGAAAGGGCGGACGGAGTGAGGGAGGTTGTGATAACATGTTTTTGAAGCGGAGGAAATGCGTGGCACCGGCGAGTGTCAACAAGAGGATGACACACACACACACACACACACACACACACACACACACACACACACACACACACACACACATTTCCGTCCATAAACACTGATTCAAAAGTGGAAAAGAAAACAAACAACGGGGGAAACAAATAAATGAAAAGGAATGAAATAGAATTATGAACGACGTAATATCATTTAATTCTTACTCTTCATTTTCATTTTCCCTTCACGTTTTCAATCCTGTCAGTCGAAAGCAACCTGTTATTAATCTTCTAAATAAAACGAAATATAAAGCCACACATAAGAACGTTCGAAACACGTACCAAGAAGACAAGGGAGTGACAGGAAAACATTATGACGAAGCTCTATAAAATCTCGATACCCTTCAACTCAATGTAACCAAATAATGACACTTGCTGATACACGGAAGAAGTCTTATAAAAAAATACCACTGCACAAACATTACCTTGACAATCTCTCTCTCTCTCTCTCACACACACACACACACACACACACACACACGCACACACACACACAAACACCCACACTTTCCCCCTTTTTAGCGGAATTTAAAGAAAACAAATAAACACTTTACGCTGCTTTGTCTCGCTGCCTCACACACTCTCCCTTCGCTGGCACGGCTCAACAACTTTAATCTCCGACATCCATTCTTCCCTCCTGCCTCTCGCTCCCTCGCCCCCTCCGCCTCACCTTTCATCCCTAATCCTTCCTTCCCCCGCCTAACCTCCTCCTCCTCGTCTGTTCGCTGAAGGAGAAACCTCAACTCAGGGCCATTTTCTGACATCAAAATCTATCTATCTGTCTGTCTATCAATCTACCTATCTCCGGCGTTGGTCTAAGGGGCCCCGAGCAAGGTGTTCACGGTTGAAGTTTTCTTTATTCGTTTTTATTCTTGGTGGTGTTGTAAAGGAATATATTGCCCCCATCTGTCCTCATTTCGAATTCATGTGATCTTTTTTTTAATTAGGGATTCTTTGGAAAAATGTTAAGAAATAAAAGGCAAACAGGTAAAGAGGTAAAAACAACTTCCAGGTTTTCTTTCTTTGTTTTAAGCGACGATCTGAAAAAGTCACGTGAAAGTTTTCCTTGCGAGATGAGAATGAAAGAAAATAAGATAATTGAATGCCGCATAATGTGTCAGTCCGTTTTCTTTAAGTCTCAGTATTCATGTTTGTTGTCATTTTCGCTGCTGTAAATGTTGACTCAGCCGCGGAGATGTCACGCTTTATAGACTTGGAACTGTCTTCGAAATAAAAAAAAAGGCAAAAAAAAAAAAAAATCCACAGAGAGGTTTCCAGTTTTTCTTTCCCTTCTGAATGGCCTTTTCTAAGAATCATAAAGAGACAGACTGAAAAAGTATGCGCGATGAGGATTCCCAGACAGACGAAGACAACAACAGGTATGAGAGAAGAAGAAACTGAAGTGAAAGTGATGATGAGCGGCGAGGCGTTATTTATAATGAAGAGGCTCGGGCGGCAAACATGACAGTGCACAGCCACGATTAAAAGTCACCTACATAATGGTGAGAGGAAAAAAGACAGTCATATAAAGTCGTCCTCCTGCTCCTCCTCCTCCTCCTCCTCTTCCTGCTCCTTTCACCATCTCCTTCAACGACGCGACACTCGTTTGAAGAAGCAGCTCGACATATACGGTAGCGGATAACCATGATTAAAACCTAGGTGGAGATAAGAAGGAAGATAAGAAGGTAAGAGAAAAAAAGTTATAACAATATCATTCTTTCCCCTATACAGCCTCCCGCAAAACTATATGTATATGATTATCGTTTGAAGAAGCACTTCGGTATAGACGGCGGAGCATAATACGTACAGATTAAATCCTTTCCTCCACCTTCTTTTTATTCTCCGTCTCCTTCCATCTCTTCCTTCTCCATCTCCATCTCCTCCTCCTCCTCCTCCTCCTCCTCCTCCTCCTCCTCCTCCTCCTCCTCTTTCTCCTCCTCCTTCTCCATCTCCTTCTCCTTCTACTCTTCCTCCTTCTCCTCCTCTTTCTTCTTTCTTCTATATTTCCTCCTCTTTCTCCTTCCCTTCATCGGCCTCCATAACGACGTGGCAGCCACAGCGCCACCCACACACAGCACTGGCAGCCTCGAGAATTCACGTCCTTGTCCTCGTTCTCGTCCTTGGCCTGAGTGAATAATCAGATGGGGACCAACACTGAAAGGGAGCGGGAGGAGGAGGAGGAGGAGGAGGAGTAGGAGGGGATCGAAGTTGGCCCAAAGTTCTGCAGCCAATCCAGACGCGTCAGCCTCCGAACCGACAGTCAGGCAACACTTAGACACTCAAGGGCAGAAAGAGAAAGAGAAAGAGAGCTAGTCCCCCTCTCTCTCTCTCTCTCTCTCTCTCTCTCTCTCTCTCTCTCTCTCTCTATCGCCGCCGACGGAATTCTGAAACAAAAGTCTGGCCGCTCGCTCAGCCACCCATAACCAACCGGTCCCGAGAAAATATATAGCGGTGTTTCTCTCTCCAACTGTGCACAAGTCGGGCAAAATAAATGTTCGGCGGCCATTACTGCCTCTAATATTTTTCAAAGTTGGATAAATACGGGCGACGCCGCTGCTGCTTGCAAATTTACTTGGACGCGTATGAAGGGGGAAGGCTTGGGGGGGAGTCTTCCTTTTCGCGGCAAGTTGTTATTATGAAGTGAATTAGGTTAAGCGATGTGTGTGTGTGTGTGTGTGTGTGTGTGTGTGTGTGTGTGTGTGTGTGTGTGTCTTGTCCTGTCAGCGGCGTCCTTGAGTGGTCCGTCCGTGGGGTGGAAAGGTTTGTTTAGGGGAGTTTTCTTCCTCTGTAAACAAGCACACGTTACCTGCAGGATTTCAATTTCACTCGAACTCCCTTTTGTTCCCTTAAACTTATTTCTTCTTCTTCTTCTTCTTCTTCTTCTTCGTAAAACTTGCTTCTCTTTTGTGTTCCTTAAAACTTATATTATCCCCTGTGACTTATTTTCCATCCTCGGTATTCTCTATTTTCTTTTTTACTGGGGAGCTGGTGCTGGTAAAGTTCTCACCAATCACATTAGTCGCATGCTTTATCCTGTGAGCCTCATATTCCTTTTGTTTTCATCCATGGTGCGTTCCATTTCCACCGCCACGTCACGTCCGTTAGTCAGAACGAACAAACTTCTGGGCAACGTTTTACTCATTAGCATTATTAAGAGCCTTCCCTCGTTAGTTTTCCTGCCACAGCGGATAATGATCGTGTCGTAACTATTGTTCACTGGCGGAGGAGGAGCGTCAAATTTCCGTTTCTTATTCTGCTTCACGCCTCGTTCTTTTCCCAGACTTCGAGGTGGAGGAGGGGGAACAAGACGCACCCCCCCCCCCCCAGAGCATGAACCGAAGAGAGCGATCCTGCCTATGAATTGTAAGCTTGAGATTAATAAAATAAAAAAATCCAGAAAAGATGTTGGGACTCTGACTAGCGTGTGATAATACTAACGAGGGAGAAGACGCCCCAGTGCATGAACCAGAAAGAGCGATCCTGCCTACGAATTGCCTGCATGAGTTCAATAAAAAAATCACGCACATTCAGGAAAGAAGTAGAGAATCTGATCAGCGTGTGACAGGAAGACAAGACAAGGCAAAAAGCATCAGTGCATGAACCAAAACGAGCGATCCTGCCAGTGAACTGCCTGCATGCATTCAATAAAAAATAAAAATAAAACATTCGGAAAAGAAGAGAGGAATCTGATCTGCGTGTGACAATACTAAAGAGAAGGAAGACGCCCCAGTGCATGAACCAAAAAGAGAAATCCTGCCTATGAATTTCTAGCATGGGTTAATAATAAAAATAAAAATAAAAATCGGAAAGAACCTGGAAATCTGATTTGCGTGTGATAAGAACTAAGGCCATTCACATACTCACTTATTTACTTTCCCACTCAACTCACTCAGCCACTTGATCTCTCTCTTTCCCATCCGTTTTTTAACTCACAGTCAGTAACTTCACATTAAAATTCCGTAAAAGAACGATGCTCTAAAGTGTCTCGCGTCAAGCTTGCACACTCTCTTCCTCTCTTACATTCACTCGCTTTCTCACTTTCTCACTCACGCATTCACGCACTCACTCTCTCACTTACTGCTCTCTCGCTTACTGCACTCTCGAGGCTGGTAAAAGGAAGAGCCATCCTGTGTAACGTTACTTGTCAAGCTTCGCCGCCCAACCTTTTCGGCGCCCCCGAGTCTGGGATGCAAACTTTAGTGATTCAGTGACAGCCGCAGATCCCGTGTTGTTGGACTTTTATGAGGCAAACACTGGGGTAGACGTGGAGGCGCTCGAGCAGATATACACGGGAGGCGACATCTCAGCTTTTCGTTTCATTAATTAATACGATAAAAAGCGGTTTTGTTTGATCTATAAATTTCAAAAAATCAAAATCAAGTCTAATTTAATACGTTAGTTTAAAGTTATCTTCAATAGAATTTCACAGTAAAACGAATGGTGATATAATTTCACCTACAAAATTAAAAAGGTAATGCGTAAACAGTCTCGAGTTTTATGTTTGTTTTTGTCTTTGGTAAAATATAGTTTATTTGCGTAATACATCGTTCACTTACAATTTACTCACTAATAAAGGTAATAATCGCATTAATATCACCAATACCGGTAATAATCGCAGCAATAACACTAAAAAGGTAATAACCGCAAATACAGAGATAAAAAAAGTCACTCAAGTTTACTATATTTTTTAACCACGACCTGACGCATCATTGTCTTGTCCCATCACCATCCAAAACACCCCTGATATGACCGGTCCTCTCCATCTCTCCATCCAAACTCTCAACACGTCACTATCCTCCCTTCATCCATCCCCGGTATCATCTTTTACATGGCTGTCTACTTGCTCTGACATTCTTGCACCACTCCAGCAGTCACATGCTTCCCTTCCCACCTCATTCCACGTCACCCACGCTCTTATTCCTGTCGACTCCCGCCTCCCCAGCCACCCATCACCTCACCTTCATCATCCCATACGCCCAGCTATCGCTCCGCCGCCTCGTGCCTCTCTCACTTAAGTCCGTGTGTGTCGAGGGGGAAAAAGAAGGAAGGGAGAAGGGACGACAAATAATATTATTGTGTGTGACTTCTGCGCTCTTGTGTGAGTGTGTGTGTATGTGTGTGTGTGTGTGTGTGTGTGTGTGTGTGTGTGTTTCAGAGATAGAGTTAAAGCAATAACACACAAACACGAAAAAAGAACCCGAAACTAGGAAAAACCCATTAACACACACACACACACACACACACACGCTCTCTCTCTCTCTCTCCCCTCACCGCCCCCCTACACACACGCACACACGCATAAAGGCCCGCTACGGACAAACAAGGCGAAACAGACAATAACTTCCTAAAAGTCATGCCTCGCCGCAGGAGCTCGCCGGGAACTTGCTTCGAGTCACACAGGTTATACTTCAACTTCCTGTCAGAGAGTTCGGCACACCCTGAAGAGAAGGCGGGTGGGGGGGAGAGGGAGAGGGGAAGGGAGGAAGAAAATACAGAGGGAGAGAGTCGGCCGCCGGAAATTGACAAGTTTGGGTTTAGAATCACTGACGTCAGACTGAGAGGAAGACGGACTCTGACTTATAAATTATTTCGGCGCTTCTGTGATGTCACGCGTCTCTCTCTCTCTCTCTCTCTCTCTCTCTCTCTCTCTCTCTCTCTCTCTCTCTCTCTCTCTCTCTCTCTCTCTCTCTCTCTCTCTTCGCGTACAGTCATGTCGCGTGCTTGCCTTCCCTTCGTCCCGTGAGTTCCGTGTGTTCGTTTGGTCGTGAACGTTTGGATGCTAAAGGTTTCTTGTTCTGCTCGTGTGTGTGTGTGTGTGTGTGTGTGTGTGTTTGAAGGTACTTGCGAACATTCAATGCCCCATAAGCAAAGTTTGGGATGGTATTTTAATGCACTTGTTCCAACAAAGTTTTGCCGGCCTAGCTATTTTCCATATTCGCCTCCACGGTTATCACGCGACGAACGCCGAGGCAAACTTCACCACACTGCACTTCCTCTTTGCCAGAATGGATTGCACTTCTTTTTTTATCATCAACTTTGCTACTTTAACCCATTTTTCACTCAGCACCAACACCCGCTGGCGCTATCTGGCCGGCCGAGTGGGAGGCAGGCACCAAGGTCCAAGAAAGATCAATATGACAGGGAGTTAATGTTTTAAAGGTCGGCTGAACGGCCCTTCCTACCCCTCCTCCCTCCCAGCTTTGTCCCCGGCCCTCAACACGCGAGCTGGGGTGACCAATAATCTAGCTGCTACCTGGAACTCCGGTGGGGACTGTCATGCCCCTTACAGCCAACAATTCACCGAGAAGTGTTCAGTCGGGCAATTGTTCACCCGTTAAATTGCCAAGGCGGCCATGACCCACCTCCCTTCGGCCTCCCAGGAGCCTTTAGCTGGGTGAGGATCGTGCCGTCCAGTGTATCATGAGTGTCACTGAGGGGAGGGCCTCGGTGTGCCTTTCTATTCGTCTCTCCCCCTTGACTGGCAACAATAAGGCGGTAATTACATGGTTGAGACAGCCGTGACTCACCCCTCGGCCCTCCCAGGAACGTCTAGCTGGGTTATTATTGTCTAATCCAGTGTATCATATCACCGGAGGAAGGGTGTTGGTGTGCCTTTCTGTGAGTCCTTTCCACCTTGAGAATGATAAGATTGCAGTTAGTGTTAGACCTGAGCCACCCCTCGCCCTTCCATGAGTATTAAGCTGGGTTTTGAGATCGTGTAAGTCAGTAGTATCTCTAAAGCAAGGGAGTTGATGTGTCTTTCGGCTCATCTTTCCACTTGTACAATAATAAGACGGACCTGAGCCAACCCTCGCCCTTCCAGTAGTACTAAGCTTTATTTTAAGATCCTGTAAGCCAGTAAGGTGTCCCTGAAGCAATGGATTTGGTGTGTCTTTCTGCTCGTCTCTTCACCTCGACAGTAATAAGACAGACTTGAGCCACCCCTCGTCCTTCCAATAGTAGTACTAAGCTTTAATTTATGATCGCATAAGACGGTTATGTGTCTGAAGCAATGGATTTGGTGTGTCTTTCTGCTCGTCTTTCCACCTTGAGCATAATAAGATAGACGTGAGCCACCCCTCGCCCTTGCAATAGTACTAGGCTTAATTTTATGATCGTGTAAGCCAGTAAAGTGTTGCTGAATTATGGCAGTTGGTGTGGGTGTCTACCCGTCATTCCCCCTTGACTGACAATAGCAAGGTGTCAGTTAGTACAGGCGTTTCTTTTCCCTCCGCCAGACCAGAATTATGACACGGCTGAACTATAGACCGTGACACCGCCCTTCCTGCTCCGCCTCACCCTGCCTCTACCTTTCCCACAGACTTCTTATGCCGGCCTTTGTCTTCCCCTTCCCCCGCCCACGCTCTCTGCATGCTCGTGACCCAAAACCTTTCTTTTCTTTTACCTCCTTGCGCCGTCGTCCGCACCCCCACCACCACCACCAGTACCGTCGTGACCACCATCTCCCCTGACTCACTCTCTTTATTTTTAGTCTCACTGTCTTCACGGTGATATTAATTAAGGAAATCTTTATGCAAGGAAACGAGGAAAAACGAGTTATGGCCAGCAAGACAAAACAGCTGTGAACGTGAAGGTGAGTCTGGTGAAAGTGGATGAGTAATAAGTGAAATTTAAAGGGAAAAAGGAGAAAAGTCATGGATATTGCTGACTATTGTTTTTTTCTTTGTCAATCTATTTCCTGATTTATCAGTATTTTGTCTATCTCTTTGTCTTCTTTGTTTCTGTGTCTGTCTGTCTTTGTCTATGTTTGTCTCTCTTTTCACAATCTTTCCTTCGTATTTTCATGTCATTCCACCCTCTCTTCCTCTCTCTCTCTCTCAAACTCTATACCTCGGCTGTCACTCGGGCCTCCCCAGCCCGAGCCAGACAACACGACAAGGAAGAGGAGGAGGCGCAGGGCAGACACGTGACTCCCTTGCAGGTCAGCAGTCTTGACAGGCCCGCATCGCCTCCCCTCGCGAGCCAGACCGAGAGTGTCAGTGATCCCCTCGACGGTTGCCAGCAGCGAGGTGTAAGGGGACGCCGCTCCGTGTTTGAGGGGAAATATTTATGAGCGAGGAGTGAGGGGCTGCAACTAAAGGGTGGACGGACGGGTGACAAGGAGAAGAGAGAGAGAGAGAGAGAGAGAGAGAGAGAGAGAGAGAGAGAGAGAGAGAGAGAGAGAGAGAGAGAGAGAGAGAGAGAGAGAGAGAGAGAGAGAGATAGACAGAGAGAGAGAGAGAGAGAGAGAGAGAGAGAGAGAGAGAGAGAGAGAGAGAGAGAGAGAGAGAGAGAGAGAGAGAGAGAGAGAGAGAGAGAGAGAGAGAGAGAGAGAGAGAGAGAGAGAGAGAGAGAGAGAGAGAGAGAGAGAGAGAGAGAGAGAGAATATGTCACACACAAAAAAAATCATGGATAGTTTACAATTGCTGAAAATCATTAGCTCTCCAATAAGAAACGTTTGCAAATAACAGCAAAACAAAATTAACCAGCATATGTAAAGAGCCCAAAACCAGCAGCAACATTAGTAACAGAGGCGACTATAAAGGTTGTGATAGAAGCAGCACCAGCACCACCAGCACCAGTAGTAGTAGTAGTAGCAATGGACAGGTATGAATGGCAGGAGCACGCACGAGAACGTCATGGGGGCAGAAATATGCCTTTTGTGTTTTACGAGGCAACTGTGTGACCCGCCGTCGATATGGGAGCCATTATTTTTCCAGTTGTATGACGGTGTGTTATTCCGGCTGCTTTATTCCAGGCATGTAATTGGTTTCCGTTACTGAGGCAATAATACACAGCCGCTATTTACGACTTGTATGCTGCGTACGTGAGTGTAGAAACGTGACTGTGTGTGTGTGTGTGTGTGTGTGTGTGTGTGTGTGTGTGTGTGTATACGCGCCTTCCGAGGACAATGGCGGTGTGTGTGTTTACGTGATCTCAATATGAACGTGATGGCGGTGGGAGGACGAAGGCAAATCCCTACCAGACTCAATTTGTACCCGGCGCGGAGCTCAGCTTGAGGCTCAAGTAGCGGTGCTCCTTCTCGCGTCTGCTTGGAGCCTCATGCCGCGGCTGCTCTGTGACGGTTGTGCCTTGGTTGTGCCGGCTCGTTAAGCTGATTCAGTCCGCTGAGCTGGTTAATTCTAGGGAGCGTGGGATTTGCCGGGGAGAATGCCCCTTACAGATAATTCGGTTGAGGGTGCCACAGGGACCGAGGAACAAGGACGTGGGGTCGTGTGCTGCAGGTAATGACGCTTCTCGTGAGGGCGGGAGGGAAGGAGGAGGTGAAAGGGGTGTAGGAGGAGAGGGGGTGGGTGTCGGCTGGTGGTGGTTATTTCGTTTATTCTTGGTGCTCGAGGAGGCGTGGCGTCACCAGGTGTGATTGCCAGCATAGCGATGAGAGAGTCGCCTCATTCACGGGGGAGATTAACACAACAATGATGAGATGCTCGTGTGTGTGTGTGTGTGTGTGTGTGTGTGTGTATGTGTAATTCACTGCGGCCTGATCACGAGCTGGACTCGCTTTCGCCAGCAGGTACCCAAACGACGTGAGCGAGTGCTCATTATTGTCGATCTCTGGGTACTGCCAGGACCTCACACACCACACACCCCATCCCCCTTGCTCAAGGGGGGACAGTAACCACTCCTATTCAACGGAAAGAATTCGGCCTGAGCGGGGCTCGAACCGCCACCTGTTTTTGGCCGTGAAGCCTTGCAGCGCGGCGCTCTAACCGATTGAGCTACCGGAGCGGTGTTTGAGCTACCGGACAATGCCTGGGAATAGAGAAGTTGGAGTGTACGGTCAAGGAGTGTCACTAACATTCTTCCTGTTTAATCTACCTTGTTTACAGGTAGTGTGTGCGTGTCAGAAAGGTGCTTCACATCTTCCTGAACAGGTGTGGCGCGGGTAATGGGCGAGGACATGGAGGAGGCGGCTGGAAGGCGTAGTGAATACAGCAATAGGATTTCCGTGAAGACGAGGACGATATTCATAAGAACATAAGAACGTAAGGAGTCTGCAAGAAGCTGGTTGGCCTAAACAAGGCAGCTCCTGTAAGAATAACCCCACCTAACCTCACTATCCATGAAATTACCCAACCTCTCCTTGAATGTCTTTAGTATTGGCACCCACAACAAGACTACCAAGTCTGTTCCACTCATTCACCACTCTATTGGTAAACTAATACTTGCCTATGTCTTTGTTGAATCTGAATTTATCTAACTCAAAACCGTTGCTTATGGCGTGAAATAGGTGTGAAAAACAACGAAACAAATCCACTTGGAAAATAATGTAATATGTTTTTTACGACACCTTACAGCCAAATGATGATCCCTTACGCCCCCTTCCCCCCTTCCCCCCTTCCTCTTTTCCTTCCCTCCACACCTTCCTCGGTATATGGTTTGTTTGTTAGTTAGTTAGTTGGTTAGTTAAATAGTTAATAGGTAGTGAATCAGGTGTATTATAGTTAGGTAGCCAGTTAGTTAAATGGTTCGTTGGTTAGTTAGGTAGTTAAATAGTAGTTTCATAGTGTTTTTTTACAGGAAAGGAAACAGCTCACTTAAAGTTGGTTAAAGTTAGTTAAAGTTAGGGTTAATTAGTTTGCAAAATTAATTGTATTCTGTATTTATTATTTATATATTTATTTATAGTTTTTTTATCTATTTTTATTTATTTATTATTTTCTGTTTTTTCTTTTTGTTTTGTTTTTCTTTTATTTCTTTTAGTTTAGTTTATTTTCCATTGGTATTATTCTTTTTCTTTTTATTTCTTTTGCTTTTCTTTTTCCTTGTCTTTCTTTTATTTTATTTTCTGTTGGTGTTTTTCTTTTTCTTTCTTTTGTTTTCCTTTTTCCTTTTCTTTCTTTGCATGTCATCATTTTGTTGATGTTCTTTGGTCTGGGTGAGCCGCTTTCCTCCCAGAAGAGACCCACCCATAATTTTGGTGATGTTAGTAAGGGCCAAAAGGTGGATGATGTTTTTTTCGTTTTTTTCTTACTCTTGCTTTTCTTTTTCATGATTTTTTGGTGTTCTTTGTTATATCAGCCTTTTGTTGATGTTTTTTGGTCTGGGTGAGCCTCTTTCCTCCCAGAAGAGACCAACCCTTAATTTTGGTAATATTAGTTATGGCCGAAAGGTGGATGATGTTTCTTTATATTTTCCCTTTTCTTGATGTTGTTCTTTTATTGCTGTTACTTTTCTTTTTCGATTTTTTCTTTGTTCGATATTCTTTTCTTACTGTTATTTTCTTTTTCAATGTCATCCCTTTTTGATGTTCATTGGTCTGGATGAGCCTTTTTCTCCCCTTCTTTCATCCCTGCTATTCATCTATATATTTATTTCTCTCTCTCTCTCTCTCTCTCTCTCTCTCTCTCTCTCTCTCTCTCTCTCTCTCTCTCCCCACCCCCCACCCCCCACCCCACCCCTCGCTGCCGCTTGTGTCACTAACAAGCGACGAGACACCACCTACTGAATATGTTATCGATCCTTACCAGTAACAAGAACGCAGTCTTTCTTTTAAGCCACTAGACTGATAGAAGCAGCTGGCACATAATTCGCTTGAGCTACATAGTTGAACACTAATCTTGCTTTAACTTCTGTGTGGTGCATCGAGGCAGTTGTCGTGCACCGTGCATTGTCTATAGCGCACCTGTCAATCTCAGACTCCGACAGGTAAACGTGAGGCTCTCAAAGTGGGGCAGGTGTCTCGGGTGGCCGCGATGTATTAGAGCGCCGGCAGACTCTATTGGTGACCGGGTGAGTGGCTGACTGATTAGTTAAGTGTGTGTATGTGTGTGTGTGTGTGGGGGGGGGGGGGGAGGGGATAATATCTCTCTCGCCCTCTCTCACACACACACACACACACACACACACGCACACACACACACACACACACACACACACACTATTTCAACTTGAATAATGCATGATAGTGTTCTAGTTTTTGCCGGCACGAGCCCTGACACTAACACGGCCCCACAATGCACGCAGACAGACAAACAGCCGGCAAAGCCTTGACCTGACGCACATAAAACCTTGTCAAGTCACCTGCGGGCGGGATATAATAATGATTTGACGCAGGTTTTGTGGCATTTACCTCAAGCCATCACGTAATCCCTTGTCGGTGGATGTGGGTGTTTTGCAAGGCTTACTTCTCGGCGTTGATCCGATGATAGTCTTCAAAGAGATGTAAATCAACACAGCCCACATACGCTCCCCTCAAGAACCACACACCAGACTACTAATTCACTCCTTGTGGCGGTAGACTTCTGGCGTGTTGACGGGGGTTATTTGTAGGCGAAGATCCGATGATAGTCTCAAAAGCACTATAAATCAACTACATACGCTGTCCTCAAGAACCACACATCAGACTACTAATTCACTCCTTGTGGCGGTAGACTTCTGGGGCGTTGACGGGCGTTATTTGTAGACGAGGATCCGATGACAGTCTTAGAGGTGGTGTAAACATGTGCCGTCCACTACATCATCTTCAAGAGGGACAGGAACCACTCATTCGCTCCTCGTAACGCCAGGCTTCAGGATCGTTGGCGGGGATTAGCGCAGGCGAGGAGTGGCAGGGAATAACAACGTCTGGGAAATGCGACTTTAATCCTCACTTCAGGGAAAACGTAATTATCAAACCGGAGTAAAAAAAAAAATGGCGTGTGGAGGAAAACCAGACGCTATGAATGAGTTGAGTGGACGGAGGTATAGCCAAATTATGTTCTCAGGCAAGGGATTGTTTTCGCTTACCTTTTTTTCCTCTCTCTTTATTTTTCTTTCTCATCGCCACTACGGACCGTGACGGCAGAGGCAACGTTGGAGGTACCGGAAGCTGATTTTTTTTTTCCCTGCAACTTCTCTCTCAGACCAGTTCAGCCGAGCGTTGCCGGGGGAAAAGAAGAGGCAGGGAGGAGGGAAAGGGAAGGGGAGGAGGAGGAGCAGAGAGGCTCACTTGAGTTACGTCCGTGCTTACTTGTTAATTGTGAGGGAATTGAACAAGAGCCGCTTCCGTTCGGGTTCCATTAGGCGTGATTAGAGTCAAGTAGAGTCACAAAATATTTGCTGAGGAGGAAGGTTTATCCATCGCTATAGTTGATTGTAATGCCTCTCTGCTCTTCCACCATTATGTTCCTCTCTCTCTCTCTCTCTCTCTCTCTCTCTCTCTCTCTCTCTCTCTCTCTCTCTCTCTCTCTCTCTCTCTAGTTTACGTCCTTCTCCTCCTCTCCTTCTTCCTCGTCCTTGTTCTCGTCTTCTTTATCCTCGTCTTCCTCCCCTCCTTCTCCTCCTCCTAGTACTCTTCTAACCCCTCCTCTCCTCTTCCTCCTACTCCTCCTCCTCCTCCTCTTCCCTTTCCTCTTTTACCTCCTCCTCCTCCTTTCCTTCTCCTACTATTCATCCAGCTCATTCTTTTTCCTCGTGTTCGTTCTATTCTTCTTACCCCTCCCCCCCCCCTCTTCCTCCTCCTCCTCCTCCTCCTCCTAGTCCTCCTTTTTCCCACGCATTGTTCTTCGGTCTGGCTGGAGCATGTGCAGCCCACCACCACCGGCCTTTAGATGACTTTACCTGCCGGAACTAACAGCTTCTCTACCTCGCACGCTAATGTTTTATCCACTCGAGCATACACACGCGCTAAGCTCATCTCATAGTGCCACCTGCTTGTTCGCTCCGCTGCTGCATAATTCGACTCTCTGGTGTTGCCTGAATACATTAACACGCTGCACTGTGCCCTCGGCCTCGCTGTCACGCGTTTGTTTGCTTGATTACAGCATTTCATTGACATCCGGGTGCGGCGTGAGGCAGGTCATGCAGAGGGAAGGACGACTTTTGTTTTTTTGTTTTTCTGCACGTAAGAGTTAGAAGCAAAACAAAGATGGTTCGGCGTGTGAATAAGAAAAAAAGATATTCTCGTCCTTGTTTCACTCGCTGTGACTGAGTTACGTAATTACTAGACTCTGCAGGCTTCACACACACACACACACACACACACACACACACACACACACACACACACACATTGATGCATTTCCAAGCAACGTCTGATTTCAGGAAATGACGTGACCCGCCGATACAATAACCTCTCTCTATACGTCCGTCGCGGCTGGTGCGCGAGGCACTTTCAGGAGAACGGTATCAGGTCGCTTCCGGGGAACCTGAAGCCCTGACAGTGCTTTCCATTGAACCTTTTCCACATTTCAGTGACAATTGCATACATTTTATTCTTTTTTTTTTTCCAGTTCTTTGTCGGTATCATACAACTAAAAAAAAAATAAAAAATAAAAAAAAATATATATATATATATATATATATATATATATATATATATATATATATATATATATATATATATATATATATTCATGATGAGGATATCGCGTCACTTCCAGGGAATCTAAATCCCTTTTGTTATATTCCACTGAACATACATTTTCCTCACACGAGTAATAAAAGCGGACAGTTTTTACACTTAATCTATCTAGTTCTTTGGCGATGTCAAGTTATATAAATAAACCAACATGATTTTTTACCCTCCTTCACTTCCTCATTTTATTTGCTGCAAACTTCTTTCCCTTTTTCTTCTTCCTTTTTTCTTCGTGACACAAGTAATACAAGCGGACAGTTTTTTTACATTTAATCCATCCTGTCCTTTCCCGGTGCCGAGTTAAATAAATAGATTTACATACATTTTACCCTCCTTCCTTACTCCCTTCGCTTATTTGCTGCAAACTTTTTACCCTTTTCTTTTTCCTTCTTTTCTTCGTGTGATAGTCAAGCTTTGTAGATGTGTACGTGGGATGGGAAGACAGGTAAACACAGGAATGCCAAGGTAAATTAATTAGACCGATGGGAGTAAGGAAACGCTGCTAAAACCCACAACACCAAACCACTTCACGCAAGGCTGCCTGAGGTTCCCCGCTTCTCCCTCGCCGCCACTGGACCACTAAAGGCTCCTGGCGGCCCATATTAACAGTCCACTTCCTCCTCCAGAATGGGCCCATAACCTGGCCTGTATCAGCCACGAACACAGCCCAAACCAGTCCGGAGCCCCATACAGCCGCGCCAGAAGCCCTTACACTAGTCTCCAGCACCTGAGGCAGCGATTCCAACCCTGTCAGATCTTCAGCTTAGCCCAATAACACGATGCCCTAAAGACTGTCAGTTCAAACTATCTAAGCTCCAGTCTCCCTGTCATATGAAACATCTAACACTATCTAACACTCTTTACAGGTACATTCGATTCCGCTCATCCAGACAAACACGGAGCCCTTAAGTCTATCGATCCAAACAAAGTAGGAATCAGGCTCCATGTCACCTGAAATACCTGACACTACCTAACACTCTTTACAGGTACATTCGATTCCGCTCAGCCAGATAAACACGATGCCCTCAAGTCTATCGATCCTAACAAAGTAAGAATCAGTCTCCATATCACCTGAAATACCTGACACTACCTAACACTCTCCACAGGTATACATTCGATCCCGCTCAGCCAGATAAACACCTTGCCCTGAATACTGTAAAGTAACACGCCCTCACCAAACAGCCTCCCAATCAGCTTTAGAGGTTTCTGCTGGTTTCAACACGAGTGGTTTGTCCTTGGTAACGGTCTGAATATAAAGAGAGAGGAAAACTGACTTCATGACAGGGGAATATAGACGTATAACAAGGTCGCTTCACTCGCCATCAAAGACACCACCCAAAACGCTGTCAAATAGTTCACCCTCGGTTGCAGGAAGTCTTTAAGGGAGGCAATTGTCTTGGTTCGGGATGGTTTAACGACTTTATGTATGTGACTCAGGGGGGGGAGATAAAGTGATAAAGTGATGGGGGAACAGGAAGGGGGTATGAAGCTTAATGACTACAGGTAAATAGTGTCGGTGTCCCATGCACGCACAGGTGTGTAGGTGCGTCTCAGGTGGGTCCTTTTTTTTTTTTGCATAATTAAACTGCAGCGAGACGATTTGGTTTCCCTATTTTAATTCTTTACAGCGATTAATAAGATTTTGTTGTCTCTTCCACTGTGTACCTGTCTGTTCAACCTTATCTCTCTCTCACGCACACACACACACACACACACACACACACACACACACACACACACACACACACACACACACACACACACACACACACACACACACACGCAGTTTCGGGCTCACTTTAGCAGAATAATGAACATCTAGAGCTTGCATACTAATACCCAGACACACACATACTCTCTCTCTCTCTCTCTCTCTCTCTCTCTCTCTCTCTCTCTCTCTCTCTCTCTCTCTCTCTCTCTCTCTCTCGCACTGGGGGCACCATGCAACAGTTCCTCCGCCCCCTCCCCTCTCCCCCCACCGATACCGCAAAACATCCGCGCACGGACCTCGGATAAAAGGGCCGCAAAATAAGCAGTTCCTCTCCTCGAGTCGGCAACTTTTTTAATGAGAATTCAGAAGGAAGACGAAATGCGCGCCATCAAAGAGCCGTCCTTCAAAGCCACGGGGACGGAGAGAGCAAATAGAAGACGATTAAACGACGAGAAAGCCTGAGTGTGCCACCTCCTCATCCTCTTCTTCCTCCTTCTCCTCCTCTTCCTCCTCCTCCTCCAGCTCATCGACCTCTTCCTACACCTTTTTTTCATCTTCTTTATTCTTTTACTTGCCGCAGTGTTCCTCTCCGCCCTTTTCCTCCTACATTTTTCTCCTCCTCCTCCTCCTCCTCCTCCTTTTTCTCATCTTTAAACTGCACTCTCACCTTTTTGTCTTCCTTCTTTAACGATGGCCAAGTCACGGAAACATGTGTATGGAGGCAAGGAAATGTTGATGAAAGGCATTCTTAAAGGTGATTCCTGGAGGGGCAAGAGTGAGGGACGTAACAATAGTAGGAGGAGGAAAGAAAACCTGCTGTTGGAGAAGTTACGTCGAGGGTATTGGTGAGATCGGGACGAGGCAGCGTTCCGGACAATTAGCGACGCGGCGGGGGTGCAAGAGAACCCCCGAGGGAACACCCGGCAAGATGAAGCTCTAAAGATAACACCCGAGCGATAACGAGCCACGAGAAGGAAAAAAAAACACTGCCAAGAATAAATTACCTGCCGCCGCCGACAAGCCCTACTGCCTATTCGTCCATTAAGATAATTTAGGCTCGATTCTGCTCACAAAATGCGTCGGTGAAATACTCCAGCGTTGTAAAACTTGAATTAGTGCCGCTAACACGTCGAGCTAAGGGAGACATTTTTTTCCTGAGCGGCGCGAAGAATTACAGGTGACAGGGTGTGGGAAAGGTGAGAGCCAGACAGACGGGTAGTGACAGCAGCTACGTGTTCCTCAAGGGATGAATGACCTCGCCCTCGCTCCCACAGAGGCAGCAGCGGTGCCTCGGTCAGCTGAAGGGGGATAGAGGTCGTCTGGGGCAGCGAAAGCCAAGAGCAACAACTACATGAGCATATTAGTTGATGCATAAGTAAATATACAACTGAGTAAACAGTAAACAAAACGACTGAAAATATACACATACGGTGATTAATTTATGTTTTTATTAATAAGATGTGTGTATGTGTGTGTGTGTGTGTGTGTGTGTGTGTGTGTGTGTGTGTGTGTGTGTGTGTGTGTGTGTGTGTGTGTGTGTGTGTGTGTGTGTGTGTGTGTGTGTGTGTGTGTGTGTGTGTGTGTGTGTGTGTGTGTGAGAGAGAGAGAGAGAGAGAGAGAGAGAGAGAGAGAGAGAGAGAGAGAGAGAGAGAGAGAGAGAGAGAGAGAGAGAGAGAGAGAGAGAGAGAGAGAGAGAAACACTCCCTGTGCAACTTAAATGCAAGGCTTAAATATTTTAGTCATAAAGTTCGAGAAGGGAATTTTGAGCTAGTTTTGAAAGCAACACAATGATTAAAACTTTTGTGTGTGATGTTTGCCGCGAATGTACGAGAGGGACACACACACACACACACACACACACACACACACGACAACATGTGAAGCACTACTGTTTAATGTCGACCGCTCCGTCCCTCAGCCACAGCATTCAGAGACTTGTCATTCGCCCGCTGGTTTGAGAGACTTCCCAAACTTTGTGAATACCATGGATAGCCAACAGTGGTACATGTGAATGCTCGTAAGACTTCCACAATTGGGGATTCGACGGTTTATATGTTCACCAATATTCCTTTAGGTCAGACTCAGAGTTTTGCCAATGTTGTTTACCTCCATATTCCCTTGGTAGTTTATTTTTTGACAAGTCTTAAACCGCACTGAGATAAAAGTTGAATCGGAGTGAGGAGGGTAAATAACACACACACACACACACACACACACACACACACATAGATAAATACCCAATATCAAACAAATCGTAAAAATTAGGCAAAAACAAGTCCTCGTACGGTGCTTCGTCCTACATTTCTGAAACACGAGAGGACACGAATAGAGAGGAGGGAAAATTACATAACAAGCAGCCCCGAGGAGGAAGGAAAACGGGAGCCAAGACGCTACAGATACAAGCCGCGAGCTAGGCCAGCTCGACGCACGCACGGAGTAAATACCCAAAGCATAAAAAGATGACCCGGCAAGACCTCTCTCTCTGGCTGCTGCTCGGCGTCGTTTTACTCCGGCATTATTTATAACCTGCAGGGTCCGCGGGGTGAAGCTGGTTGGTTGGTTACCCGGCCACTGACCGCCTCGAACCACACACACACACACACAACATATATGACATCCCCATGCAGCAGCTTCGTTCCCACTCCCCGACACACACACACACACACACACACACACACACACACACACACACACACACACGCACACACACACACATATATGACATCCCCATGCAGCAGCTTCGTTCCCACTCCCCGACACACACACACACACACACACACACACACACTTCAACCCGCCTCACTCCGCCGTGCCTCTTACACTGTGGACTCGAAAAATTCCACCAATGTTGACTCAGCTGTTGGCGCCTGACTCCCGTAAGCCCGAGTGTGTTTGTGTGGGCGGTGGAAATTAATCTTTCTAGTGGTCCGGGGCGAGGGTAATGCAGATGATTGTGACCGTCCGTGCGTGTGTGTGTGTGTGTGTGTGTGTGTGTGTGTGTGTGTGTGTGTGTGTGTGTGTGTTCTTGCTTTCACATGCATATTTCTTTTTGTTCGTGTGGTTATTACGTATAATGAGTGTTATCTACGTTAAGTCAGACACTAAAGAAGTCCTCCAGTTAAGATGTGGAGCATAAACAAGCACAGTGGAGCCTCGCCGCATCACCCGTCTCCGTGTCCTTGGCCTTTGATCTGGGGCGGTTTAGATTTATTCACTCATTATCTGGGAACACACACGGCCATTGTAGCGGCCAGCACCTCAACTACCTAATCACGGGGCTGGTTTAGTGTTACCCGAGGCACTCACGGATCCAAGGTGGATGAGAAGCAGAGTCTGTAGGGTGACAGCCGGCGGGCATAGTTTGGATGACAGCACAAGCAATAGTAGTAGTAGTAGTAGTAGTAGTAGTAGTGGTGGTAGTAGTAGTAATAGTTGTAGCAGTAGTAGTAGTAGTAGTAGTAGTAGTAGTAGTAGTAGTAGTAGTAGCAGTATTGGAAAAAGCAAAATTAATTACGGGAAGTACACAAGGGAAGGGATTATTTTCTTCTCGTTGTGCAATGGGATAAACTCGTATCGATGTCCGTGTCAGGGTGGGTGAGAGCAACGAGTGAGAGTGGGTGGAGGTCACAGGCAGCGGTGTGGAGGCGTCCATAATTATGATCCTCCTTACCTTCCTTTCGGCTTTCGGGGAGTTTTTAGCTGGGATGATGGTGTACATGCGGGGTAGTAGTCATTATGATAATATGTATGTATATAAATGGTGGGGAAGTTACTCATCACTTAGAGCAACATCTGACCAGGATGGTGGCTGAACGCAGAATCCTAAGTCCATGTTTACTTAAGGGTGTTGATATTTGAACAGCATTGAGAAGGACGGGGCAGACTAATTAGCATTACCTGATAGCCTTACTCAGCTCGTAGTATTTGTTGGTTTCTTACCCCAAACTGTCGCCCACACACAAATATCAATGTTCAGTTTTGATTATTGTTAAAATCGTTAATTGATGGTTTTTTTTTGCTTGACGAATAGATAGGTCGATGTTTAAAATCTTGATCTGACTAACGTATTTTGAAATGCTTGTCGCACATCTAGGAAAGCGGATACAATGGAGCCGCCATCATGCGTCGCTCTTCGCAACTCCTTCACGTCAAATATTGTGCATATGACCGCGTCTCCTTTATATAGTCTCCTTGGTTTAGATGGACACGACCCTTTACCCTCTCCTAGTACGTCTCCCTCCTCACGTAGCCCTCACACACACACACACAAACACACACACACACACACACACACACACACACACACACACACACAAACGACCCTCCAAGACGCTTTACTGCCGGCATCGAAGAAGGTCACGGGGAAGCCACAGAGTCTCTCCTCCGCCTGGTTGGCAACGCTACAGAGGATGGCTTTTACGAGCAGTTAATTGTCTTATAGTTGCGCCATGACTAAGTAATCCCTCATTAGCGCGACTTAACGACATCATTATTGTATTCACTGTAAATACCATCCTCATTTGTGTTTTTCCTTCTTCCTTTTTGGGTTTCTGAATCATATTCTGCACATTGCCTGTCTCTGTTTTATTTTTTGTTGAGGAAATTTGTAAGGACATGTAGCTGTCCCATATCATACTTATGTCTCTCCTATGTTTTACTTTATCATTTTCTTGTTTTGGGTTGAGTTTGTTTCTCCTTCATTTAGTTAGTTAGTTAGTTATTTTATAGTTTCAGGTATTCTCTCATCTTCCTTCCTTCCTTCCTTCCTTGCTTGCTTGCTTGCTTGCTTGCTTGATTGATTGATTGTATGCTTGCTTGCTTGCTCCCTTCCTTCCTTCCTTCCTTCGTTTTTCTCTCCTTCTTCCTTTATGCAGCTTTCCCCTTCTGTTCCTTTGCATATTAAGACAGGCTCTCAAGGCGCTCCTCCCCGACAAATATATCGTGTCATGTTTTCTTAAAGTGTAAATCCATTAAGACTTCCTTACCAATACTTAGAACAATTTATCGCTCAAGAAATTTGCAAGGTTAGCAAGACAATTTAATATACAACTCTCTCTCTCTCTCTCTCTCTCTCTCTCTCTCTCTCTCTCTCTCTCTCTCTCTCTCTCTCTCTCGTCATGACCATAAGTGTGAGGCAAAGAAGGTCGAGGTGAGAGATAACGCGGACCCCAGAGCAGCGCCACCTCTCGGGTTTCAGCATAATCGAGTGATGTAAGTGTCCCGCGAAGAACGAGTCTTTGGTATTCAATTTGTGGGTCGCCTTGGATGCAATCTGATCTAGTTTAAGGCAGCCCACGCGGGAGTCTGCGCGTCCGTGAACAATCCTCCCACTTAACTGTCAGAGTGTTGGGTTTTATTTGTGTAACTGAAAACATGGACGAAGTGAGAGATAATTTTGGGTGCTCTGTCTGTGACTTTTTGTTGCGTCAGAAGAGGAAACAAATAACACAGCGAACAAGCGAAAATTAATCTATTTCTTAAGCAACAGTTTTTTTTTCTTCGAGTAGAAAGAGGAGAAAAAAAGGAGCATATAACGAAAATTAGAAAGCAGATAATAACCAGTCAACGGGGCATATGAATAAGCACACACACACACACACACACACACACACACACACACACACAAACACACACACCAGCCCAAACCATACCTTACATAATAAAGAAAAAAACACTAAGCCCTCCGTCAGTTAAGCCGGCATTAAGTCTCAATTGATTACAAGTCGTCGCTGCGGGGTGAGTGGCGTGACAGGGCGTGGAGGAGGAGGAGGAGGGGTGGGGAAGGCCACGGCTGCCGCTTCCCAGGAAACAAGGGCGAGGCGGCGGCGGCGGAGGCGTGAGCACGTGACTCTTGTCCTGGCGCCGTGAAGGAGGTCAGCGGTAAGGACGTGGAGGCGGAGGAGGTTAAAAAAAAAGATGAATAGGAAGAATAAGAGTAAGACGCGGAGAAGGAAAATCAATAAGGAGGAGGAGGTAGAGAAGACGAAGAAGAAACAGGAGAAAAAGATTTGGATGAAAAGGACGATGAGGAGGAATAAGAGGAAGACGAGGAGAAGGAAAATCAAGGAGGAGGAGTAGACGAAGACAAAAAAGAAACAAAAGGAAAAGATGTGTATGAGAAGAAAACGAATAGGAGTAATAAGGAGACGAGGAAAAGGAAAACAATAAGAAGGAGGAGGAGAGAAGACGAAGAAGAAACACAAGAAAAAGAAATGGATGAGAAAAGACGAGGAGTAAGAAGATGACAAGCAAACAATAAGAGCGAGGTAATAGATCTACAAAGAAATGGGAGTGAGGTGTGCGTAAAGGGGTCAGTCGGAGTGAGTTGTGGGCAGAGGGGTCGTAGCTCCCTCGCGCCCCTTACCCAGTGCCCCGCTTTTCCTACCGTGACCTGCTGGTGTTAGGGGCGAGTAATGCTGCTTCTGGGTCATCTTTACACAAATCCACGCTTTGTTTTTATTGACTTTACTTTGAAATGACTGTAAATTATCTTTGTGTGTACGAAGGCATTATATGATGATTTTGTTGTGTGTGCTCTGAATATATGTTTTTACTCCTAACTCCACCACCTTACCAACACTCATCACCACCACCAACTTGACTCTCACACCACCATCACCACCACAACCACCATCACCCACGCAGAGAGAGCACCGGTGGAGGAAGTAGGAAGTTTACACCCACACCTTCCCCCCTCCACGTCTCCCTTCCTCCCTCCCTCCCTCCCTCCTTCCCTCCCCCCTTTCCTCTTCACCTGACATCCTCGCTTCGCTGAATGCACACCCACGCGCCCCTTTCCCTCCCTTCCCTGCCTCACCTGCCTCCCTTCCTGCCCTAGCTCGCCTTCTCCCTTTCTTCGTTTCTCGTTCTTCCTGTACTTCTGTCCCACTTTCCTCCCCTACCGTCCTTCTCTCTTTTTCTCGTCTCTCCCCTGTCTCCTCCGCACCCTATTTTGCTTCCTTCCCTCCGCCCGTCCCTTTGTTCCCTTTCCCCTGCTCCTGTAATTAATGACACGAGGAATACACCGTCACAGAGAACGGGTCCGGATCTTTGTCTCTCCCTGAAGTTACGTATAAATGTGTAAATACAGGTTTATATCATAAACACACACACACACACACACACACACACACACACACACACACACACACACACACACGCAGAGCATACATGGATATAAAGCATACTAACAAACACAGGCAAAAACAAGGCACGTATACACACACTGGAAAAAGAGTTGTACGGTTCTTGCTTTTAACGGAAATGCAGCAGTGTGTGTGTGTGTGTGTGTGTGTGTGTGTGTGTGTGTGTGTGTGTGTGTGTGTGTGTGTGTGTGTCTCACACCCACTGGCACTACATTTTTTACAACATATTCGCCTGCAGCTCTCTTTAACCTCGTTTTGTTTTTACTTTCCTGATAAACACACACACACACACACACACACACACACACACACACACACACACACACACACACACACAGATCGTACAACACTGATGGATTATTTATATTAGGGAATCCTTTCATGCAGTCTTTTACCATTACAAATTCACAACTTCTCTCTCTCTCTCTCTCCACTGCATTGCGCGAAACCGTATAATGACAAAAACATTTTCCGCCCCGCTGCTGCCTCCTCGCCACACAAACACCGCCCGCCGTGGTTACCGATCCCTCTGTAATCATTATCTCGGCAGGCGCTGTTCACTACTCCCACCCCCACCCCCATTACCATCCCCACTCCCACCTTCACCACCACCATCAGTCCTGTCCACGTCACCACTAATTACCTCTCTCCTTCACCACCACCATCGTCACCACCATTATCACCACCGCCACTGAATTACCAACCGCGGGACTGACTGCTGGTGGTGTTGAAGCAGATGGTGTATGGTTGGTTACTTTCCCACCCCTTCCCTCCGTCCCTCTCTCCTCCCTCCCTGTGGCAACCAAGAAACCGCCCACTCTGGTTGTCATGATCGTCGTAATACTCTTGTCTCCCGCAGTCTTCAGTTCCTGGTCTTAGTCATCGTCGTCATCCACGTTCTTCTTCCGCCTCTTTGTCAAACTCTTCACAGTCGAGCGGATCCTTATGTTGCCCACCCAAAATGTATCCCCGTATCTTTTTTTTTATAGTTATAGTTGTATAGTGTTCAGGTGACTGTTTTAAGTGATATATGCCACGTTTTGCTACAGCCAGGAAGTCGTTGGGCATCAAGGTGTGAAATGTTGTACTTAAATCTGGCGTTTTATTTATCATTTTCACTCTTGACATCCTTATGAAAGCGTCACTCTGTACATCCCCTTCCGTCAGCACATCCTTGTCTCCTCTTGTCTATCAGCATGACTTTCCTCCCTTTGCATCAGCTTCCTCTCTCACCCTCTCTCAATGACATTCTTTTCTTTTCACTCTCCCTTCCTTCCTCCGGTTAATTTCTCTCTTCATTTTGTCTGTTACTACAATTGGGTTTTATTCCTTACTTCTCTCTCTCTCTCTTCCATCACTTTGAACTATCCTGCTTCCCTCACACAACTTCCCTATTATATTACCATAGTCTTCTTTTTAATTTTCCTTTCCCCTTCCTAATCACTTTTTTCTACATTCATTTCATCACGGCTATTTCTCCCTACGTCTCTGCCTCTTCTCATCACTATGGCAAATCATTTCCTTCATGTGAGTTTCCTTTCTCATCACCATAGTTTATCTCTCTATCTCTTCTCATCCCTTTGACAAATCCTCTTTTTCATTTCCGTTCTTTCCATCATTTTGTCTTTCACCTCAACTGTTTCTCATTATCATTCACTCACTCTCCACTTCCCTCTCTATGACCTACCTTCTCCCTAGCACATCAGCATACTTCTCCTTCCCTTCTCGTAGTCCGCCCTAAGCCCCTTCCCTACAACTGTTCCTTCTTACTTCGACCACAACCTTGCATCTGCCTCCATCAACTTAAGCCTCCCTTCCCTCGGCATAATCCTCCTCCTCTATACTGTGATGCATCTTCAAACAACCTCGTCACCACCAATCCTTCCTCCTCCTCCTCTGCCATCAACAAGACTTCCTCCTTTACCACAACCACCACCACCAACAACAACAACAACAATAAATGATGAAAGAGGTCAGAACGTCCCATCCTGCCTCAAAAAAAACATGAGCAAGACTATCTATGACGGATATAAGTCTTGTTCGAACCAGTAAATGAAAGAGAGAGAGAGAGAGAGAGAGAGAGAGAGAGAGAGAGAGAGAGAGAGAGAGAGAGAGAGAGAGAGAGAGAGAGAGAGAGAAATAGCTACTGTAAAATGAATGCGACAAATTACACCTAAGAATATTAATACACAAACCCTACGCACGCAGTTACATTTCCCTTCTTCTAAGACGTAAAACTGTCCACCCTTCCGTCTCACTCCTACACCAAGACAGACAGACACGGCTCCTCACTTATCGCAATTAGCACTTATTCAACACCCCGCGGCTCTAAGTACGGTCAAGCAGGTTATTAAGGATGATATATGACCACATTTAAACAGGGTCTCCTCCGCCCTTAATACACGTCTAGTTACTGCAATGGAATGCGTGTATATGAGTGTGTGTTACTTTTACGGGGAGACGAGTTAAGTAAGTGACCAACCAGCAAACGTAACGAGGCAGCAACACGTCAGACGGCCATCGACATTAAGGACTTGACACGTGTAAGACTAGTTTGTTCGTTGCTCATTTTGGTGTTGAACTCGAGTGTCTTGAGCTTAATTTGTTGGACAGACCCGTGGGTGTGTAAGACAGGGAGGGAAGAAAGAGAGAAGAGTGTGTATGTGGACAGGAAACAGGAAGGAGTACGTTTGAAGGGAAGGAGGGGAAGGAGGAGTAGGAGGGAGGAGGGATGTTTATGGGAGAAGGAAAAAACGGAAAAGGGAAAAGGAGAAACAAGAGTAGGTGTGATGTAGTATTTGAAGTAGGAAAGAAAAGGTACAAAAAATAACGAAGAGGAGGATAGTTGTTTATGGGGAATGAACAACAAATGCCTGAATGAAAAAAAAAAGGTGTAGGGGAGTCTTAGCATGAAGCAGGAGGGACTAAGTACGGATAAGGGGAAATAAAGGAAAATAGCCACAACAGAAAGGGAAAGAGAAGTCGAAATGAAGGGGGAAGTAGAAAAGATGAGATGTATGGGATGAGGGGAAAAGGGTACACGAGGGGAAGAGGACAGAGGCGTGACAGATTGACGAGGGAAACAGAGAACAGAGAAAAGGGTGAAGAGGGATGATGGGGGAGGAGGGGGAGAGGGAGGTGAGGGGGGATGATGGGGGAGGAGGGGGAGAGGGAGGTGAGGGGGGAAGGAAATGGACTTGGTACTGCTATGGTCACTAACGACCCTAACACGACCTAACGAGCACTGGATACCCTTATCGTTTCTCCCCTTTGCCCCTCGTCCCTTTCTGTACGTTCCCCCTTTCCCCCTCCCTCTCCATCTGTTCCTCCCTCACGCCCCCCCCTCACCCTCCCCATTGTCTCTTTCTTTCTCTCTCTTTCCACCCCCCTCAAAGCTGCTCTCCCACTTCCTTTCACTTCCTTTGTAGTTTTGTTTATTTATTTATCTTGTTGTTCCTTGCTTTAATCCACTTTCATTTTGGTTAATCTCTCTCTCTCTCTCTCTCTCTCTCTCTCTCTCTCTCTCTCTCTCTCTCTCTCTCTCTCTCTCTCTCACACACACACACACACACACACACACACACACGGGTTTCATCTTCCCTCTTCGTTAGCGCCTTCCCGTTCTTCCCTCTTTCCCCTCTTGTCGTTCCCTCTTTCCCTCTGTTCCTTTATCCTCCTCCCTCCATTTTTAAACAGTTTCACTTTGTATCGTTGTCTTTTTCCCTCGTCTCGTACCCTTGTCTATTCATCTCTCTATTTCTCTGGTGTTCAATACATACATACTCGTTCATCTTTCATCTCTACTTCTTCTCTCTGTGTCCAACATTTCTCAGCATCTTTTTATTTTATACTTTTCCTTTCACTCAGTTCCTTTTTATTTATTTTTGTCGTCTGTTGCGTCCATGCTCTCTTTCTTTCCCTTCCTCCCCGCTCTTGTCATTACATTTCAGGTTGAATGGAATGGCTTTTCCTTTCACCCGATATTACTTTTCCTCCCCCTCTCCTCCATCCTTTTATTCTTCGCGTCACGGATCACTAAATTTGCCTCAACGTACTGGTGGCGGCGGAGGTGGTGGTGGTGCCGGGTATCCTCAGGAAGCCTGGAGATAAGGCACGCAGATAGAAGGGGAAGCGAGCGAGGGGAGGCGAGGGTTTTTGTTTCTGAGATTTGTGATAATTCGCTGCCTCGCGTGTTTCGTCAGCTGCGGCGATAGGGCCTCATGCAGCCTCCTCTACTGAAACACGCCTTTTTATTTCATATATCCATGCAAATGTTGTTGGTGGGTAGCATATTGTATGAACTCGTTGCCGCCAAAACAAATGTATGCAAACAGCTGAATAAATAAATCACAAAGGATGTATATAATAATTTCCTGAGTTGAATGTTATACTGCATGTTCGATTAAGTTACATGGACACAGCAAAAGGATATTGAGTGATAAAAGGCGTGAGGGCTGAGGCTCGAGGCTGCCGTCAGGTCCCCAACACAGCCGCTGACAGGCACCTCGATACACACTTCCTGTCCTATCTCTCGGCGGGACAACGCACGCGCCTCTCACAGGAGTTATGTGCTGCGTGGTGTCCGTCCGGTTGCGACACAAAACACGTCCACCAGCCTCCTCCCATGTTGCCTCTCCCTGGGACCCTGCTAAGCCCCTGCGTCTTATCCCTGTTGTGTCATCTCTCCATCAAAAACACTTATCACTAAGCCCCGCTCCCTCCCTGACTCGTAAAAAAAAAACTAACCCACCAGCCCTTATTTAATTAATCTCGTACCGCTGGCTCATCAACCCCTGCCGCCTCTCTTCTTTCTACTAAACCCGCCCCGCCACACACCCCTATCACCTTTCTTCTCTATCCATATATTCAAGCCATCTTCCCCTGTCGCCGCCTTGTCTAATCAAAACACCTAACATTCAGTCCTGTCTCTCTTCTGCCCATTCCACATTCTCGCCCCAACACTATCTTCACAACGGAAATTTGAGGGAAAAACAATGCTATAAACATCCTTTTGGAGTTGATTACTAAGCAGATATTGTCTCTTATCCTGTTTTTGTCTGTAACGTAAAATACACATCCTCTTCCCGTTAGGCGGCATGTGTGGTGCGCGTATAGATCATCCAAGAATACGACGGTGTACATCCCTTCTCCCTCGCCTTTATTCGTTCCCCTAAAACCTGGACGACTTTGTGATAGTGCAACACCTGCATCCTGCCGTCTCAGGTGACCCTTGTCCTTGCAATCTGCGGGAGGGTAGGAAGAAAGGGAGGGAGGGAAGAGAGAAAGGGAAGGAGGGAAGGGAGAAGGGAGGCTGTGTCACTATCCACACCACCAGCATCATCACCTCCACCCAGTCTCCCCACCCCCATGTGTCAAGCCCAGTATGCAAAGCCAGTAGCGCCCGCCATACCAGTCATTCCCGGGACGCTGCCTGTGATAGTTCCGCAGCGGGACGAAGGATGCCTTGCCAGGAAGCGTCACGCAGCATCCGCTTTATCGGTCGTTTCATCGGGCGGAGTGTAATCCTTAATCATCCCCGACATCCCAACTGTTTCCCTTTCATTCATTTCGTCCCCATCACGGCGCCCCTCCCCTTCGTTGGCCAGTGTCCCTTGTCATTCCATCCCTGCCGTCCCCTCCCTTCCCTTCTCCTCCCTTCCGGGCCTGGCTTGGGGCGGTGATAAGGGTGGCAGCACCCCAGCAGCGACCGTCCCCTCGTGATCAGCCCCCCGGCGGACCCTGTCACGAACACGTGGTGGACGCACGTGGCGCGTGACCCCGCCGCTCAGACTTATTACAAAGATGTAACGCGAGGGGAGGGAGGTGAATCGAAGGCTGAGGGGAAGGAGGAGGAGGGGGAAGGGTAGTAGTAGCATGAAGAAAGCAATGAGGGGGAGTACAGATTGCAGCGTGTGGGAGGGCAGAAATGGGAGTAAATGTAAGGATGATGAAAGGGCGGGCGGCGAGGTCTGGGAAAAGTGACTCAGAACATACAGCCCCGGGGACATCGAAAGGGACGTGGGAGAAACACTGACATTAATTAAGGAGCGCTTTCATACAAGAGAATTTTGAATCATCGGAGAGACGGGAAAAATGACACAAAAATATATAGAGAACCTGAAAGCAAGGGGAACAAGCAACGCAGAAAATCACGAAATATCTGGAAACGATAAACAATCCCTCCCTCAATAAAAGGACAAGAAAATATGGTGGGATCAAAACAAATGCAATAGTAATGGAAATCATGGCTATAAGAAGTGAAAGTATATGAGAGAGAGAGAGAGAGAGAGAGAGAGAGAGAGAGAGAGAGAGAGAGAGAGAGAGAGAGAGAGAGAGAGAGAGAGAGAGAGAGAGAGAGAGAGAGAGAGAGAGAGAGAGAGAGAGAGAGAGAGAGAGAGAGAGAGAGAGAGAGAGAGAGAGAGAGAGAGAATGAACCCTCTATACACACTCAAACACACACAAACTCACACACACCAAAAAAAATACATAAAACCATCTATTATTTTACATTATTATTATTCAGAAAGTCGCGTCACGATTTCCATTGTTGTCTGTGGATCCTTTGTGTCCTAATAAGGCTAATCAATGGATGTAATGGGATAAAAAAATGAATCATCGCCAACACAAGCAGATACGTTTTATAGGCCCACGACTGGGGGGAATGAATTTTGAGAGCCGTGAGAGAGAGAGAGAGAGAGAGAGAGAGAGAGAGAGAGAGAGAGAGAGAGAGAGAGAGAGAGAGAGAGAGAGAGTGTAACAAAGAAATGGATGTGCGCGCAAGTTTATTAACCATACTATTATTTTTTACAGTAAAGGAAAACGCTCAAGGGCAAAAACAATGAACAAACTCCTAAAAGGTCAGTTATTACCCGTAAAGAATATAAATATGCAAAATGAAAATATGTTAGACAAAGTAAAACGAAATGGATGTGCACGCAAATACAGATAACAGTAACATTATTATTAACACTGAGAAAGAAGAAATACCTACAAAAATAAAAATAAATGAGTGTACAAAAATCACGACGATACACACGGGAAAGAAAGAGAAACAGGAAACCAGAAATAAAACACTGAGAACATGCCTGGAAAAAAAACACACCTAGCAAATACAAACTAACAAAGCTTCCACGTAGAAAGAAAAACAAGATTAAAAAAACACCAATGCAAAAAGTGCTGGAAAAAACTGCATACTCAAAAAAAAAGGAAAAAAAAAAAAGGAGATGAAAAAAAAAAAGGAATATGAAACACTAATAAAATGCGCCAAAAGTCAGTGAAGAAAAAAAAATGTAAATATTATGAAAAAAGAAAAAAAACAAAAGGTGGCAGAGAAATAGAGGGAAAGAAAAACAAGAGAAGAAGAAGAGTAAGCAAGGAAAAAGGAAGAAAAAATGAATGACTGAGTAATGATTAAATGGAAAAAAAAAGAAAATATATAAAATGAAAAAATGGGAAAAGATAGGGCATACGATTTATTAGGGAAATAGAAGAAGAAAAAGGAAAGAAAGTGAGAGGGGGATGAGGAGACCGAAGAGGAGAGAGAGGGGAGGAAAGAAAGGGAGAGGATGAGAGGGAGAGAGAAGGGGAGAAGGAGAGCCACTGAGGCGGATTAAAAAGTGAGTTACCCCCTAGAGAGGACCACAGAAAAGGGGAGAGGGGAGGAAGACAAGGAAAGGGCTGAAGGGAGAGGGGAATGCAGGGAAGGGAGGGGAAGGAAAGGGACAGGGAAAGAGGAAAGGCAAGGAAGGAAAGGAAAGAATGCTGAGAAGGGAAGGAAAGGGATGCAAGAAAAAGGAAATACAAGGATGGGAAGGGACGGAGGGAGGAGGAGAGGCAAGGAAGGAAAAGAAAGAATGCTGAGAAGGGAAGGAAAGGGATGCAAGAAAAAGGAAATACAAGGATGGGAAGGGACGGAGGGAGGAGGAGAGGCAAGGAAGGAAAGGAAAGAAGGCTGAGATGGGAAGGAAAATGGTAATAGGAAGGAAAGGAGGAGCGGAGGGAAGAGAAAGGCAAGGATGAAGAGGAAAGAAGTCTGAGAAGTGAAGGAAAGAGGTAACAGGAAATGCAAGGAAGGGAAGGGATGGAGGTAAGATGAAAGGCGAGAAGAGAGAGGAAAGGAGGCAGAGAAGGGAAGGAAAAGGGTAAGAGAAAATTAAGGGAAAGAAGGAAGGGACGGAGGGAAGAGGAAAGGCAAGGAAGGAGAGGAAAGGGGAATGATAGGGGAAGGAAAAGGGTAAACGGAAATGCAGGGAGAGGAAGGAAGGGATAGAAATAGAGGGTTAGACTAAGAAAGAGATAAAATATGGCAAAGCGGAAGGAAGGACAGGAAAAAAAGGAAGATGATAAAGAAAAATGCGGAATGCAGACTCCAAAAATTAAGAGACGAAAAAGTGATGCAAAAAGGGAGATTAAGACGGAAAAGGGGGAATGAAGGAAAGTGGAAAGAAAAAAAAGAGGAAAAGAAGGGAGAAGACCAGTAAAGTGAGTGAAGGAAATAAGAGACTGGGAAAGGGGAGGAGGAGGAGGAGGAGGAGGAGGAGGAGGAGGAGGAGGAGGAGGAGGAATAATTTTACCCATGAGGACACGCTGTAATTGGGCAGTTCGTCCAGTAGTTAAATGAGCGCAAATAGGGCCACACATCAAGGGGAATGAGGTGACGGTGAACACTTTGCCGGGAGGGAGGGAGGGAAGGAGGAGAGGTGAGGAAGGGGAGGGAGGGGGAAAGAAGGGGAGGGAGGAGAAAGGGTGTGAGGGAGGGAGGCAGAAAGGGGGGAGAGGAGATGAAAGAAGGGGCGAGGTGAGGGGCTGGGGGAAAAAGGGGGAAGGTGAGGGGAGGGAGGAAAGGGAGAGGGAAGGGAGGAAGGAAGGGGAAAAGTAAGGAAAGGAAGAAAGGAAGGGGAGAGATGAGGGAAGGACGGAAGGAAGGGGAGTAAGGAAGGAAGGGGAGAGTTGAGTTAGGGGAAGAAGAAAGGGAAAAGGTGAGGGAGGAAAGGAAGGAAAGGGGAGAGATGAGAGAAGAAAGGAAAGAGAGAGGTGATGGAAGGAAGGAAGGAAGGAAGGAAGGAAGGGGAGAAGTAAAGGAAGGGAGGGAAGGGAGGAGGGCAGGGACGAGGTGAGGGAAAGAGGGGGAGGGGAACCAGGGCCGAGGGAGAGCGGTGAAACAAGAATAAAAATAAAGTGTTAAGCAAGAGGTTCAATAGCAAAACAAAGGAGACATAAATACGAGGAGGAAGGAAGTGAGCGTACATGCAAATGATGGAAGATAGATAAATATGAATAGAATAAATCAACATAAAATAAACAGCATGGAGATTAATACGGCAACAAACAAGTAAAAGAATAATAAGATATACACTGATTTCATATTCATCTAAACCAATCATCACAATCATCACCATCAGCAGCAGCCATTATTAGTGGTCCACTGCAAGATACAGAAATACCTTCCCAGTATTTTCCATCCCTCCTTCCCTCCCTCCCTGTCTGTCAACATGTAAAACAGAGATAATAACAGCAGTAAAAATTAACGTCAGCAAATAACGTACACTCAACGGGATAATATTTTTAGAGACGTGACATTTGCACACACACACGCATGATGTACAAGACGGAAAGAAATAGGAAAAAAAATGTTAACCAAATAAATATATATGAAGGAAAAGAAGAGGACGAAGATGAGGAGGAGGAGGAGGACGAGGACGAGGACGAGGAAAGGTGAGAGCAGGGGAAGGACGGAAAGAGATAAACAAAAAATAAACAAATGAATATATATCAAAGAAAAAAGAGAAGGAGGAAGAGGAGGAGATGTGAGGGAGGTGGCGGCGGCGGCGGTGGAGGCTGCGTGTGGCTGTGGCGGGGAAGGACGGCGCCAAGGGAAGCAAATAATGGTAACAGAGAGAGGGCGTGGACCGACAAAGCCACACGTGAACCTATTGTCCTCGGTAATGGAGGGAGGCACGCCCGCCGCGGAGGAATGGAGGGGAGGAAAGGGGAGGGAGAGGAGGGAATGAGGGGAGGGAGGGACGGGGAGAGTCTGTTGCAGAGATGAAGAGGAATCAGAAAGAGAGTATTTTGAGGGGAAACGTTTAGGAAAAGAGTAACTGGTGAAGGGAAGGAAAGAAGAAATGAAGAAAAGCAAGAAGGTTGTTAATGCATGAAGGAAAGGAGAGGGAAAGGAAGAGGGTAACTACTCAAGGAAGGAAAGCAGGAAGAATGGTACAGTTAATGCATGAAAGGAGGAAGAGAAAAAGGTGGAGGGAAATAGAGGAGGAAGCGGTGGAGGCAAGATGCTGCATAGAGAAAGAGATAAAGATAATTTGAAGGAAGGGTTTGGAGGAATAACTGGTGGAGGGAGGGAAGAAGGGAAGGAAGGAAGGAAGCATGGAACGTGAGGGTAATACATGAGACAATTAGTTGGAAAGGACAGAAGGAAGGAAGGAAAGAAGGATCGTCAGAATAATGGGTGAAGAGAAGGTACGGGAGTAACTAATGCAGAGATGGAAGGAAGGAAGGAAGCCAAAAAGGATGGTGAGGGTAAAACGTGAAGGATGGGATGAACGGGAGAGGCGAGACAGGAAACACCGTGGAAGAGCAAGAGGAGAGGACAAACAGAAAACATTAATAAGGAAGAGGAAATAACTTGAAGCTGCACAACACTAAGCAACAAAAAGAGACAGCGAGTGAGTAAACAAACTCGCCTGCTAAGGAGCGAAGGCAGGACAAGGCGAGGCGGAGAATCAGTGAGGACGGATAGAGTACGGCAGATTGGATTATCCTGAGGCGACAGAGGCAACGAGGACCGTGTGTGTGTGTGTGTGTGTGTGTGTGTGTGTGTGTGTGTGTGTGTGTCCACTTAAAAAAAATATACCCACTTTGAATACGTACTCGAGTCAAAACAACAACAGTAACCAAACACAATACTAAAGATATCACCCAAAAAGTTAAATATATATTTGCATAATATTAAAAAGAACAAGAGAACAAAGGAATAAAGCAGACGGCAAAAGTGGATGAAATAAGACAATGAAAACAGAAGCTTAACGATACATAACGATATACACTGGGAAATTAAGAGCCTGTAAAGGGAGCTCCCGGAGAAATATTAGCAACCATTTACTATCGCCATCCATTAATTTATCTGACTTTGCTTACAAAATGGTCAATTGCTGCAGCACTCTCAAATGATGACACTTATTGCCTTTACGCGTGCTCTACAGAATAACTGTAACGCTAATAATAAAAATAAAACAACAAAAAAAACAATAACAATGCTGGTAACAATGATGATAATAATGGTATGAATGAATGATAGAAATAAGAAAAAACGGAGGAAGAGGAGGAGGAGGAGGAGGAGGAAGAGGAGAGTCATAAATGTAACGTTTTATGTGAAATAATACGGGCGAAGGGGAAGAGAGAGAATATTTACAGAGACGCGTGACTAGGAGAGAGAGAGAGAGAGAGAGAGAGAGAGAGAGAGAGAGAGAGAGAGAGAGAGAGAGAGAGAGAGAGAGAGAGAGAGAGAGAGAGAGAGAGAGAAAGGCGGTCTGTTAAATCAATCGTTTGGCGTTCACAGAAAAGAAAAAAAGTGTGATAAAATGATGAAATACTTGGAACACATGGATCCCAAGCACGCAACAGAGAGCAATGAGCAAAACAAATAAAACATATCCGTAAAACACACAAAGAAAACCTACCAAACACTACGCTGTTGAAGAAAAGGATTTAAACCACCCATTAGTGTTGCGATTTTTGTAAAAGTGAATGCAGTGAGCGTGTTTAAAAAAAAAAAAACGACTAACACATCAACCAACATCGGGATAACGTGACGGTGGTGTTAACAGATGTAATGAAGATAGAGCTCTGATGATGGGAAGATGTGGTTGCAGAGGAGCGAGGCATCCCACCACATACAATAAGGTGATGATGCTGGTGATGGTGGCGGTGATGATGATGGGAAGGAAGGAAGGAAGGTAGGAAGAATGTGGTGTAGAGGAGAGTGATGCGGGACTGTTATTTATGGTGAGGAGGAAGAGATGGTAATGACGATGATGATGCTCTTGGTGATTGTGAGTCTCTTGAATGAAGTAAGAGGAAGGATGTAATGATGCTGAGTAACGTGTGTGAGGAGAGAAGTTATGGTGAAGATGAAGAGATGGTGATGATGGTGTTAATGGTGACTTGAGTTTCGTGGGTGCAGTAAGAGGCTGGATGTAATGATGCTGAGTAGCGTGTGCGAGGAGAGAAGTGAAACAGGACTTATTTATGGAGCAGAGGAAGAGATGTTGATGATAGTGATGCTGGTGATGATGCTCCTGGTGCCTTGAGTTTCGTGTATGCAGTAAGAGACAAACCTTATGGTGCATAGCGTATGTGGCGTGATGTTCTGCAATAAAGTCGAGGCTGCGGTGTAATGAGATGCCTTACAGTGAAGTATGTATGACTAGAGGGTACCATTACGTTGCTGTGGTTGGGTGAGTGAGCCACGTGGTGAATACAAATACGATAACGGTGAGGTATATAGAGCAAGTCAGGTCCACTCCTTCCTCCTCTCCTCGCCTCCCTCACTCACCTCATCCGCTGTACTATCACGGCCCTAACACACGGATATGAGGGGTTTGGGTGGGGGGTGGAGGGAGTAACTGATTGTAAATAATTGGTGGGAAAACAGGATTAGTCAAGGGGGTTTGCCCATTCGGACGATCGAGGCGGGAAGCAGATTAGGAGAGGAGAGGTGGACAGACGAAACCAGGACGAGAGAGAGAGAGAGAGAGAGAGAGAGAGAGAGAGAGAGAGAGAGAGAGAGAGAGAGTTTATTATATATATATATATATATATATATATATATATATATATAGATATATATATATATATATATATATATATATAAAAGGTTTAGGTCTGGAAAAACATGACAAGAGGAAGGAAAAGTGATAAGGGACGAACAATGATCTACGAAACATGAGCGAAGTTGAGAGGATAAAGAGGAGGAAAATAAAAAGACAAAGGTTATTAAATGTCGCAGTAAAAGAAAAGGAAATGAGGAAATAAACTGGAAAAGGGGAAAGGGTACTACCTTCAGAAAAAAAGGCGAGAGGGAGACGTCAAAAGAAGGAAAAAAATAATAATTAGGAAACAGTAATAATCCTATGAAACAGAAGACAGAGGAAACGGAAGGACAGATAAGCGACACACACACACACACACACACACACACACACACACACACACACACACACACACACACACATATGCACCGCTCGAGGAAGAGGAGGAGGAGGAGGAGGAGGAGGAAGGAGTAAGTGGCTAATGAGAGGGGCGGGAAGAGAAAGGGACGGGAGTACGTAAGAGAAAGAGATAAGAGGGACGTCGACGATCAAGTGCTGGTTCTCTTTATGGTTGTGTGTGCGAGACTTGCCTTGTTTGTCGCTCGCCGGGAACAAAAGATGAAACGCACTCTTGATTAGCTCAGCCACACACACACACACACACACACACACACACACACACACACGGAATACTGCAGACAAGTGGATGTTAAGCGTGTTTGACCGCAGATACGAAAATAGCTACGAATTCTTTTGTAATGAGAGAGAGAGAGAGAGAGAGAGAGAGAGAGAGAGAGAGAGAGAGAGAGAGAGAGAGAGAGAGAGAGAGAGAGAGAGAGAGAGAGAGAGAGAGAGAGAGAGAGAGAGAGAGAGAGAGAGAGAGAGAGAATGAACAAGACTATTTCATCTAGCATAGCTCCATCAAATCTACGTGAGAATTACTGTGTGTGTGTGTGTGTGTGTGGGTGGGTGGGTGGGTGGGTGCGTGTGTGTGTGTGTGTGTGTGTGTGTGTGTGTGTGTGTGTGTGTGTGTGTGTGTGTGTGTGTGTTTAGCTCGTTCATGTTTCAGAAAAAAAAAGTTAAAAGAAGAGGGGACAGAGGAATAGCTAACCGATAGAAATACTGGCATATTCCTTTTCGGGACACGATTCAATACAAATAGTGAGAACGTTGGTAACCCTTCCTCGGACGTTTCAATCCCATCGCGGCATATTAGATTTTAGCTCTATTCTTGTTTTCCCGCCATTCATGTCGGGTAACTGTGAGTGAGTGAGCCTCCTGCACCTGCGCCCTCCACAGGTGCCAACGCGTCCGCCTGGCCACTGCACACAATTTATTTCTCACAAAGATATCAAATTAGCGTGTACACGGAGACAAACTAAATTAGAGGGACGTTTATACTGCATAAAGTAAAGTGGAAAGGGAAAGTCAAGCATAATATTATTCATCAGCTACAACCGCGTAGCTCCTCATGAATAGCTTAAAGGCAACGGTTAGGAGTTTGAATGAACCTTTTTCCAAGATGACGTGAGCTGCAAAAGGGTGAACGTGCCACTAAGTATACGTGTGGTTGGAACGTAACCAAACAGGGATAATCTGAACCACTCCAGGGAAAAAAGGGGGAGTGATAATTCTTTTCCTCCTTCCCCCACAAACACATCGATCCACAAAATACACACAGGATAAGGAAATCAGCGGCGCTTAAATAACGATTCCCGTTAGTGGTTTCCGTGTGACTGGCCGGCGTTATTTACGTTCATGACTTCTGCGCTGCCTCCGCCGCCACACAGGTTTACCACACAAGTGGCTGATTTACCTCACAGCTGTTCCCGCCACAACCGACGCCACCGCCTCTTCCGGCACCTGGCAGCGCCCTCCGCCAGCCGTCAGGTGAGCCTCGGAAGAACCTCGGGCTCCGTCACGCCACGACGCCATCACGCCGAGAATGGAGGGGCTCAACACCGAGCCCTGCGGTGTTAGTGATTACCGGGTACAGAAACCACCACGTGATGAAATGACGTCCAGAGTCGCTGGGGTCAATAGCACGCTGTTCGGGACTACGACACTACAACACGTGGCTGGTGCCTCGCTGCCTGTCTCTTTGGGTGGGGAGGGGAGGCGCCGAGGGATGGTTAGGTAAACAGTATACACAACTTCATCTGCATAACGCAGGTTCGTTCCAATTTGTGTGTCTGGTAAGAGACACAAATTATATAATTATTAACTTGGAGAGGTGTATCATTTTTATACTTGCCATAGCACTTTTTTATGTCTCCGATATTCCTGTTAATGTATCTCGGCAGCCGTTTGTCTTGGTGCTGATGCTTCACTTGATATTTATGTCATCGTTTCTTATACTGATTGTTGTTGTTGTTGCCATTGTTATTACTACAGATGCTTTTGTTACTCACTCTTGCTGTCGTTAATGCTGGTGATGATGTTGCTGTTATTAACGTCATCGTTAAAATTTTCGCTGCATCAATAAAGTAACTGACAATGCGAGACCGACAGTGCGGCTTGGATGGTCCAGTGTGCATTGATTAGCAAGCTACCTCACAACCGAGAGGTTCCGGGTTCGATTCCCGAGTTGAGTGGAGACCAGACGGAGGAGCAGTCTCCTCACGCCTGTGCCCTGTCAGTCAGTGGATGTATTCCGCCACACGGGGTGATGGTTTTAGCATCGCCAAGGTGAGCACACAAGGAAAGACCCCAAACCCTCTTATCTGGGACTTACGAGCTTGACTCAGTCCCGTAGGATGAAGTATATGAATAATAGTCAATGAGCGCGCGCACACACACACACACACACACACACACACACACCTGAGGACGTGTCGTTAACCCATCGGCGCCACGGCCCTGCAGGGGTGCGGCGGCGGAAAGTGTGGCGGCGAGGCGGGCCTGCTGTGCGTGTGCGACGGTGAACGACAGGCGGGGGACAGGTGAGAGCGGCATCGCAGGGGAGGAAAAATGGCGTAAAAAAGATATAAAAGTATAACCCTTACAATATGATATCCGCGTGGCTCGTGTCCTTGCTCAGCATGAGAGTATGTATGTGAGGAGAGGGTGTTCGGTTCAGCGTTTGTTTTGTTTTCTACTTTTTTCATGGTTTTGTGTTGCTTTTTCAATTAACATCTGTTTTTACCTTTTGACTTTACTCTTTCCATTGAATTTTCTACCTTGTCATCCCTGTGCACTGTCTGTCTATTTGTGTTGAATAGAGACCACGCACTGTAAGAACTATGTGTGTGTGTGTGTGTGTGTGTGTGTGTGTGTGTGTGTGTGTGTGTGTGTGTGTGTGTGTGTGTGTGTGTGTGTGTGTGTGTGTGTGTGTGTGTGTGTGTGTGTGTGTGTGTGTGTGTGTGTGTGTGTGTGTGTGTGTGTGTGTGTGTGTGTGTGTGTGTGTGTGCACGCGAACGAGTGCAATTTGATTTATGAGGAGGAGGATTAAGAGGAAGGAGTGCAAACATATATTTCTTTCTTTAGGGAACAAAAAATCAATCAGATGGAAAAGAAGAATAAAAAATAAAGATACGAAAATATTGAAATAAAAAGCATAAAAACATCAAAACAATATGAACAAATGAACGGAATATGCATGCAGTTCCTACGCGCGACGAGCACACACACACACACACACACACACACACGTCCACTCCACTCGCTGTTGCCGCTAGTAGGAATGGCAGAAAAATCCTTTATGTATTATTTTTGCTGCTGCACGGGGCTCAGAGGATTAGCCTGGTCGCTACTGCTGCCGCTTCTCCTTTATTCATGAACGCACCTCGCCGGCGACACTGCCTCTGTACACTTGCTTTGTTCGTGCTTCGCTTTTTTCTCTCTTTTACTGACGTGCCGCCGAGCCGAGCGAAAAAAAAAATATATTCGTAAATGATTTAGCGCTGCATTTCACCCCTCCAAGGCATTTCGATTTTATTATTTATTTTGGTTCGGCAATTTCCAGATATATGCAATTAGTGGAATGGTGTCCAGAGGAAGGGTGTCAATTACGAAAATGGCAGCATGCGTGGTATATTTACCCTCGTCGCGCGCTGCTTGCGAAAGAAAACTGACTAGAGGAGCAAGAGTGTGATTCGCTCTGGCTCCTTCATCTTGGCGACAACAGAGTTCGCTGTCCGTGCCCTGAGCTGGTTGTTACTGGTTGTTACGGTTTCCTACACTTTGTTCCGGCTTCGTCACTGAAGGAAGCCAGCCGTACAGTGGCCTCTTCTATTTACTGTATTACTCTACTATCAACTCATTGTGTCCACCAGTCAGCCATCGGGCCTATTCAAGGGAGGGAATCGTAATTGGATGCATAATCATCCGACAGTGATATTGCATGCGTCAGAAACGAAACACAACTATTATAACCGGTCACATTTGGATGGGCTGGCTGCACATAACAATATCTTTTGAAAAGTTTTACTTATTAAAAAAAAAAAAAAAACGCGTGAGTGCCATTTCATTGTAAAATCACGCTGACACATTTTCAGCTGAGGCAATAATTTTCATGGTTTACTGTAGCCCAAAAGATTTATGAGAACGACAAAATGTATGACGCAACATAAGCTATGGCTCTTAATATATATATATATATATATATATATATATATATATAGAGAGAGAGAGAGAGAGAGAGAGAGAGAGAGAGAGAGAGAGAGAGAGAGAGAGAGAGAGAGAGAGAGAGAGAGAGAGAGAGAGAGAGAGAGAGAGAGAGAGAGAGAGAGAGAGAGAGAGAGAGAGAGAGAGAGAGAGTGTTCCCCCCTCCCCCGGGCACACCAGCAGATCACTGCGCCACAAACTGCGGCGCCTCGTGCTTGCGGGGAATATACTGGACACATGCACCACATAATCATAAATGAGGGAGGCACACACGTACTGCACCGCAGACACGCACACACACACACACACACACACACACACACACACACACACACACACACACACACACACACATGTATGCAGTCCTATATAGCCGCTTCACAGTTCCCATGATTTCGGGATAAAAATGTTGAAGCGATAAGTAGGTAGCCCGGCGGGGGTGTCTATCTGTCTGTACGCGCCGGTGGACTCATGCATATATTCAGCATCCTTTATCCCCGGCAGGCGCGGACGTGGCTCCCGTAATGGAGGACTTTAACACTTGCCTCCCAAATAATTACACGAACTAAGATTTAACGACCATTCACGAGCGTAATAAAAAGAGGAGCAAAAAATAGTATCATATGCACCAAATACACACACAAATACCGACTGCGCTGAAATTAAATTGGCGAGTTGTCATATCGAGTTCCAAATGTTCGCTGTAGGCTGCCGGCATTTCTGTATATATTGTGATGGAAAATGTTTCAATGTTCTACAGCGCGGGCTCGACTCCGCTGCTATAAATTGGACGATATTGCATTTTGCAGACCGGCGGGATGGGGCGGACCTCGCGGGCCTGAGAGTAAATCGTCGCCAGGCCGGTGGGAGAGTGGAAGGGAGAGTGGAGGGTGGGAGAGGAGGGAAAGGAGGCGGAGGAAGGGAGAGAGATATAGTGGGGCAGGAAGGCTATGGGAGGTCACGGCAGGGACGGGAAAATAGCATGTGGAGGGAGGTGGACACTGGCGGAATAGGCGAGGCTGTAGAGGCAGACTGCTGGTGCTGGTGGAGTGGCGGAGGGTAAAGAGTGGAGGGTAAGGGAGCGTGCAGCAGAGAGAGAGAGAGAGAGAGAGAGAGAGAGAGAGAGAGAGAGAGAGAGTGGCGCGACGTGGTGGTGGGAATAGTGGTGCCGAGGAGGAAAATAGTCGGGGGAAAACAGAGTGAGTGTGCTTGGTGCTCGGTGGCTGTCTGTGTGTGTGTGTGTGTGTGTGTGTGTGTGTGTGTGTGAGAAGCTAGACAAAGAAGGGAAATACAGATAAAAATAGGGGAAAAGCACTTGGAAAATAAAACCACAATAACAGCATTTAAGACCGCAAGACAAGAACACAGTGCGGTAAAAATAATACGAGACCACAAGTTAACAAAAAAGAAAAAAACACAGCACCACCAACAACAAAAACAATAAAAACAACAACAACATAGCAACAACGGCCAGACCATTCTTCTGACACGGTAGGAAGAGTAGAAAAAAAAAAACAGCATATTCCAAGAGAAAAGACAGTGTATGAGACGGTGGTGGTGATAATAATCTTGGTGTGTGTGTGTGTGTGTGTGTGTGTGTGTGTGTGTGTGTGTGTGTGTGTGTGTGTGTGTGTGTGTGTGTTGGAAGCAAGAGGACGAGAAGGAGGAGGAAAGGGAGCGGGAAACGACGGAAACGGAATGAAGAGAGGAAGTAAATGATAATGAAAGCTAAGTTACAGCGCTGCTCTGGTGGCGTGAAGGTTGTGAAAAAGACCAGATGTGAGATATGAAGCGGCAGGCAGGCAGGCAGGCAGGAGGGCAAGCTCAGGGGAGGAGGGGAACGGAACACCACACACACGAAAGAGAAGGGGAAGGGAGAAAGGTTTGAGAAAGGAGGATGAAAGTAAAAGGGAAGGAAAAAAAAGGGAAGGAAACGACAAAGAAATGAAGAAAAGGGAGTAGAGAGGAGGATGAAAGGAAAAGGAGGGTAAGGGTGAGGGAGTGAAAAGACAAAGCAATGGAGAGAAGAGAGGAGAGGGGATGAAAGGAAAAGGGGAAGGGAAGGAAAAGGAGGGAAGGGAAACGATAACGCAACGGAGAGAAGGGAGGAGCGAGCAGGATGAAAGGCGAATTAAGGAAGAGGAGTAAAAAGGAAGGAAAGTAAAAGACAAAGGAATGGAGACAATGTGAGGGAAAAGGGAGGGAAAGGAAGGTATAACTGAGAGGAGAGGAAGAGGTGAGGTGGGAGGAAAGTGGAGGTTGAAAGGAAAAGAAAGGGAACGGTAAAAGACGGAAAGGAAAAGACAAAGGAATGGAGAGAATGTGAGGGGAAGGAAGGCAAGGAGAGGGAAGGGAAGGAAAGAAAACTGAAACGAAAGGAAGAGGATAGGAGGGAAGGGAAGGGAGAAGACAAATGAAGGAAGGGGGGAGAGGCAGCGGAAGAGAGAGTAAGAGATATGAAGGGAAGGGAAGATAAGACGTGGGAAGAGAAGGGAAGGAAAGGGAAACAGCAGCGGTGGTGGCAAGGATGGTGGTGGCGGTGGGAAGGCTTTGAGCACTCACCAGAAAGATTAAAAAAGAGAGAGGGCTGAGAGAAAAGAAATGCTGGGACGAGTCTTGGGGTAAAGGGCGGTGGCGAATAACAGGATGGGACGGCGAGGAATGAGAGCTTCTGGTGGTGGTGGCGGGGCGGGAGGGAAGGAAGAAGGAGGAGGAAGAGCAGGGGGAAACAATGGGCGGCCGAGGATGAGTGTTGTTATATCTTTCATTCTCCGCCATCCTTCCTTTCTCTATACGCCAAGATGAATCGCTGTGCCAGATGTTCCGTGCATAACAACGGACTGGTTGGCGGATCACGATGACAAAGAGCGTCGAGGGAAAGTATGCTCAATGCCTCCGTCCCTTTGAAAGCCGATGTATTATCCAATATTTTTTTCTCCCTCTATTGAAGTTTAATGCAGTGTTGTTACCGTCATTAAAACCCCAGAGAAACAAACACAGAAACACTTCCCTTTGATCGAACACAGCGGGGAAAAAATAGAACAGTTTGGCAATAGCGGCGCAGACCGACCGTTTCTCTCTCCCTTTTTTACTCCTTTGTATTTATCTCTTCGCCAGTCAGTCTCTTTTATATAAAATAGAGGTCTGACCTAAATCACGGCCCCCTCTGAGCCCGGGGCCGCAAGGGTGACGCTCCGGCCCTAACCTGGCGCGGGCGACCCATCGATATTCCGCCGCTGTTAATGGCCTCCAACATTTGTCACTCGCCTACCGCCCACCGCCAGACAACCCACCACCCACCCCCCGCCCACCTATCACCGCCAACCAGAGCTACCACGCCGCCCACCTACAGTTTTCCCTCCACTACCACCCATCACCTCCTTTCCGCCAAGCCCCTTTCCACTGCCGATTCAGCCCCTTCCGGCCCACATTTTCCCTTCCGGCTACCCATCACATCCCCAACGCCCACGACTGCCACCAGCTACCCCCCTCAGTTACCTCCCTCTGCTTCCTACATTACCATATCTCCCCCTTACTGCATGGGGACGAAGGCAAAGAGTAAATTTATTAAGGTCGAGGCCTCTACCGTAAGCCGAGCGTAGGAAGAGAACATGAAAACAGACGAGACGAGATTTACGCCACGATCAAACAAGGAAACTAAACCCCGTGCCCCATAAAACAGTTAACCGCAGATCCAGACAAAAAAGGAGCTACTCACTCAAAGGCCTGTGTTTTTATGCCACGCGGTCACGTAAGAAACACAGACCTTCCTCTCCCTCTCTCACCCTCTCCCCCAAAAAACAAGTGAAGGCCCGCCGCGCCGAGGTCAGGTGACGGTGCTATAGAGAGAACGTGGCGACATGACCGGATCAAATTAGACCACGTGACGCATGAGACCGCAGTAACCTGACTTGACCGTGACAATAATCCCTTAACAGCTATACCTTACAGCGACAAGACCAGGCAAGATCAGACCATGCAGACCATTAGACTCAAGGCCAAGCTCTGAAAACACCAAAACAGAGCAGACCACGTGACGCAACAGACCATGATAACATAACTACAACGAAGATGAATCCTTGACAGCATTACCCTTCAGCAATAAGACCAGACCAGACAAGACCATGCATACCATTTGACGCAAGACCAAACACTAAGAACACCAAACTAAAGCAAACTACATGACGTAATAAACAGTAACCTAACTACAGCGAAAACGAACCCATAACAGTTTTTCCCTTTGTGCGACGAGACCAAGGGAAGCCAAAACAGACCCCGTGACGCAAGAGATCGTATAGTGGCTTGACTGGAGGGTGACAATGACCTCCTAACAGCCCTACCTTTATGCGTTTGATCTCCCGTTGGATCGTAGAGGCAAGAAAGTCTCAGTCGCCATCGTGAAAATTAGGCGCGTTACCTCACACAAAGGCTTCCAAGGCGCACAAAGGCGTCGTCACCATCGTCAAGTCAGGTAACAATGCCTCCAGGTGTGTGTGTGTGTGTGTGTGTGTGTGTGTGTGTGTGTGTGTGTGTGTGTGTGTGTGTGTGGCGGGATCTAAGACATAACAGGTGACTCAGGAGATTTCTTGGTCGCGTCTCCTACGTCATATTATTGATTTGCTTCCTCGTTCACGGTGCCATTGCGTGTTGCGGATGCGTCGCTTCGAGAACGGCAGTGATAATGCTGCTGCTGCTGCTGATGATGATGATGATGATGACGATAATGACGGTGATGGTAATAGTGATAATAATAGTAATAATAATGATAATAAAGAATAAGAAAAAAAGAACAAGGACAAAAGAAAGAATAAAAAGAAGAAGAAGAAGAAGAAGAAGAAGAAGAAGAAGAAGTATAACAAGATCAAGAAGAACAAGTACAAAAGCAAGAACCTGAAAACAAGAACAAGAAGGTAAATTAAACGAAGAGGAAGATAAACCAGAAAAGAAAAAGCATATGAAGACGAAGACGAAAAAAAAAACAAAAAAATTCGCCTGCTTACAAACACTAGCGTCCCTGCACCGCGGAAAACTTTAAAATAGAAGCGAGGAAAACCCCGAAACGTCAAGATCAGACGCTACACCAGACAGGATTATTTCAGGAGACGCCAAGAAATTAATGGACCCAGACGAGCCGTGCACGACATCTCCATTGCACGAGAGAGAGAGAGAGAGAGAGAGAGAGAGAGAGAGAGAGAGAGAGAGAGAGAGAGAGAGAGAGAGAGAGAGAGAGAGAGAGAGAGAGAGAGAGAGAGAGAGAGAGAGAGAGAGAGAGAGAGAGAGAGAGAGAGAGAGAGAGAGAGAGAGAGAGAGAGAGAGAGAGAGAGAGAGAATCCGGCCTGAGCAGGGCTCGAACCGCCGCCTGTTTGGCCGTGAAGCCTTGCAGCGTAGCGCTCTACCGATTGAGCTACCGGAGCGGTGTGTGTGTGTGTGTGTGTGTGTGTGTGTGTGTGTGTGTGTGTGTGTGTGTGTGTGTGTGTGTGTGTGTGTGCAGCGACTCCCTCCCAGATTTCCGCTGCCGTCATCGAGTCCAAGGTGAAGAGGCGAACTTGCCTTCACTCTAACCAGGCAACAAGGGAAGAGAAGGAGGAGGAGGAGGAGGAGGAGGAGGAGGAGGAAGGAAGGGAAGGGAGACGAGGTGCGTGAGTGAATGCCAAACACAACCTGGGTCTGGAGGAAAGGTGGACGGGGAGAGGGAAGAGGATGGGAGGGAAGGAGGGTGTTAGGGAGAGAGTGATAGAGGCAGGGTGAAGGCAGGGAGGCAGTGGGTGAGGGAGGACAGACGTTGACATGCCGCCGCCACAACAAGGTGTCGCAACAAGCCACTCACTGCGCCTCGGTCTGCACCAAGTCTGGCACCAGGAGGAGGCGGCGGCGCAAAGAACTGTGGGTTAAGGAAAGGAAATAAGGAAGGAAAGTTGGTAAAAAGGGAGAAGGAAGAAGACATTGAGGATGAAGATAAGGAGGAGGAGATGGAGGACGAAATGGGCACAGACGGCATGTTTAAAAAAAATACATATACGACGTCAGGCATCTTAATTTATACACGTGATGATTTTTACGTGATACAAAACATATCAATCTCAGTACAGGTGTTTTCTACATGTATCTCATATTTAATGATTTTCAGAAGAAAAAAAAATGAGATGGATAAATGAAGATAAATAACAAAGATGGCCCCTTATCGACCTCAAGTACAACCATCAACCTCAGCAGCAACAACAACAACAACAAGAACGAGGCTGAAGACGACAACAGGCCGTCGCCCTCGCTGCTCATTACTCCTGTAGTATAATTTAATAAGCGAAGGAACGCGAGGGTCGAGGCGATGATGGGGAGGAAGTAAGAAGAGAAAGAAGGGCGGACGAAGGTAGGTCGGTGAGGACAGATTCCTCTAAAATCGCAAAAGAAGGATATTGGCAGAGTTTAAAAAGAAGGGAAAGGGAAACTAAGAATGGTACCAAATCACAGAAACTTATCCGTGATTTCATTTGTATCAGTGAAAGAAAATAAAAGAGGAACTGAGCAAATTGAAAGGGTGATGATGGTGATGAAGAACAAGACGCACAACAACAGTAACAGCAGCAGATAATAAGAAGAGCAAGAAACAGCAAAAAGGGGAAGAAGCATAGAACATAAAGGAGTAATTGAGGTGGTTGGAAGGGGGTGACAATAATGACGAACAACAGTAACACCAACAAATAAGAAGACAAAGAAACATCAAAAGGGTACAAAGACTAACGACCAAAGGAGCAAATGCATAAAATAAACAAAATCATAAGCAGATGATGAAAACGACGACAACAGCAACAAACAATAACAAAGAAGAGGAGGAGCAAGAAGCAGCAGAGACGGGGGGGGAGAGAAGCATAACGACCGAGGGAGCGAATACATAAAAGAAACAAAATCATAAACAGGATCGCGACAGCAACAAGCAGCAGAACTTTCCTCGTCCCTCGCGCGCGGCGGCAAACACTTCCTTCATCCACAACTTTAATGGCCGCGAGCTTTAAGGCGCTTGACTGCCGCCGAAGACCCGGAACTGTTCGTGCGCCGCCTGCTCCGTCCCCAGTCATCTTCTATTACCCTCTTCTTCCCTCTTCGCTTCATCATGTTCCTTCCCTTTTTCCTCTTTTTTAGTCGTCTGCTCTTATACCGTCTTCTATTATTCTCTTCTTCCCTCCTGGGTTTTTTTTTATGTTCTATTTCTTTCTCTTTCTTGATCGTCTTCTTATTCTCTTTCTTCCTCTGTAACCCTCTTCTTCCCTCTTTTTTTTTCTGTTCCGCCCCTTCTTCCTTTTCAATGGTTGTTTTCTCATTTTTTTTCTTCTTTCCTCTCTTCTTTGTGTTCCTCCCTTTCTTCCTTTAACTTGAACGTCTTCCCTTTTATCTGTGTTTTCATCCACCTTTCTTTCTAAACACTCAACTCCTTTCTCTTAATTATTTCACCTCCATTCTCTTCCCTCACCCTATTTTCTAATTTTCCTCCTCTTAATCTTTTCCTACATTCCTGTTTTGAGAATGGCACTGAATTAATACAGAGAAACAGCCAATAAAGCCGAAATGACCATTACAGAGATTACTGTTTTTTTTTCTGTATTTCTGTTGCTCTATTAGCGCTTCTGTGTTTCAAGGGTTCCCGTGTTTCTATGCCTCACTATTCCTGCGTTTCGATATGCGGCGCTGACTAAAGGTAAATCTGTTTCCGTTGACTTTGGAGACGATTCCCATTCCGCTGGAGCAACGACCGGACGGTGAAGCTACTTATGATCATTAGCCTGTGCAATACCAAGTGTGTGCGTGTGTGTGTGTGTGTGTGTGTGTGTGTGTGTGTGTGTGTGTGTGTGTGTGTGTGTGTGTGTGTGTGTGTGTGTTCACCCACGCGAAATTAGCTCTCACCTTTAGAGTCAGCCCCAAATCATCATCGTCACCTTCGTCCTCATCATCCCATCAAGGTGTTCAGAGGAGTGTCAAAAAGCGACAGGTAACTACTACCATCCCCTTTCCCTTCTTCACCTGCGCCTCTAATGAAAATCCAACACCTGTCACCTGTCACACGATCCCCTCAATGCAGTGATGGGATCCTCCGTGGCGGCTTAGATACTAGTCATCCCCCATTCAGACACCCACCGATCCATCCATCTATCCATCAAGTCATCATTCCTCTAACCTGCCAGCCAGCCATCAAGTCAATCAAACCATATTAATCCAGCCATCCAAACAGCCTTTATCTGTGTGTCTGTCTATCTATTTATCTATCTATCTATCTATCTATCTATCTATCCATCCAACCAGCCACTCATCAGGCCAGTCAGTCCATCCGTTCCTCCACGCATCCAGTCAGCCATAAAGTCTAGCCTCTCTCCTCCCTTCGCTTCGTCTTGTTAGTCGTGCCGCCAGGACGCCACTCAGCCTGTGCACAAGTGGCTTTTGAAGCTGCTCCTCGCTCAGCCGTAATGATGCAGCTGTTGCCGCCGCTCTGTGCCCGGGAGATAATCGCAGGTCGCTGACACCTGGCTGAAGTCTGGCAACAAGGGTAACACAGACCAGCATTGATTGGCGGAGGCGGCCATCAATGACAGGCGATAAGTGGAAGCAACACAAACCAGGAGAGAGAAGGAAGAGGGGAGACGGTGAAGGAGAGACGATAGATAGATAAGTGGAAGCAACACAAACCAGGAGAGAGAAGGAAGAGGGGAGACGGTGAAGGAGAGACCGACGAGACGCTGACGAGACAACTGTGTGTCAGGAAGGAGCAAACAGTTTAGAGAAAACAGGGCAGGTGGGATGTTGAGGGTAAGCTACGTAGACAAGGTAACTATGTATCAGGAAGACACACACTTTCCAATTTAAAGCAAAGACGATTTTATTAAAAAAATATAAAAAATCCACAGCCAGCGAGCAAGAGAAACGGAGAGTGGGAGGGACGAGAACAAGACAACTCTGTATCAGGAAATGAGAAAATGTAGCAGTGAAAACAGCCAAGAAAATGTGGCTACACGGGCCAACAGCAGTGTTTGTTTTGCCGGGCACTGGGCTGAGCGAGGAACGGCCAAGGGAAGGAGGGAAGGCCTCTATATATATGGAGGCAGGAAAAATACATTAGGGGTCTGGCCGGCCGCCCCTTCCATATGAATATATAAAAGGGAAATATCATCTGGAAAGCCGCCTAACAGGACCCCAGCAACGTGTGAGAGCCTTGGCTGTGAAAGGAAAAGTGATCGTACACAACCGTTTTCTAATAACGTCGAACCACATCCAGTAACACAAAATACTTTCAGCTGAACAAAAAATCAAATAAAATGCTTTCGGGTTCTACCGTACAATCATTATACGTTTCAGCGAGGAAACAACACGTCGCAAAAAGCCGTCATTATCTCTCTTCTCATAACTGTTATCGGTATATCATTGCGGTTATGTTTAATTTCAACTCTTAGTTCCCGATAAAGAAAGAATATGAGTGCTAATACTTCTTTTATTATACTATATCGTTTTTCATTAGCATTTCCCGGGCGGGGTGGGCGGAGGCAGGCTGGCGTGCATCGGAACTTTTAAGCGTTTCCAGGAGTTGAGGGTCGTAATGTTTTCAAGATCATTGGTCGTAACTCGCCAGCGTCTGGGTTATTGCCGCGGCGCCGACCTCGTGACTCCCGCCCACCAGTCCTCCTCCGGCCGAGTGTATAACCCCACCCCCACCACCTCCTCCTGACATTATTTATTAAGCCTCCATATATTCCGGTTCATAAACTCTTAAAGAGTACTGAAATATACCTCGATGCGTGGATATTGGTTCGAAAATTGTTGCATGCGGTATTGAAAACAAATACTGGTATCCTTTCGCCATCACTGACAGAGAAAAATACATCTTTTAGCGGCTGACTTTTCGATGCATACAGAAGCAAACCATAAAAACTTGTTTATTTATGAAAAATAAAATATGAAATCTTTTTGCAACAAATCCATCAATATGAAGCAAAAAGCAGTATTAACAAAGCAACGCGAGGATTTTCTTTTCACAAATTGAACTTTGTTTAGCATTCAAAACAATTTACTCGTGTAATAATGTGATGTTATTTAAACTAGCGACACATGAAGCACTTTACATATAATAGCAACGGGCGACAAAGTATTTTCAGCAGTGCCGAAACGAAGTCTTTCTTAATATATATATATATATATATATATATATATATATATATATATATATATATATATATATATATATATATATATATATATATATATATATATATATATATATATATATATAAATATTTATATATATATATATATATTTATATATATATATATATATATATATATATATATATATATATACACACACACACACACACACACACACACACACACACACACACACACACACACGAGAGTATATGTAGACATATACAAGTGAATGATATTTTCTTTAACAATCGCCTCTCGTCGAGCGCTGCCAACAAGGGGCGAGGCATGCGGAAGCCCCGCTACTGTCACGCCACAACAATACACACCTGTATCCTGCCGGGCCGGAGCACACACTCCGAGGGGCGGCGGGGCGTGAGACAACACAGCCAGCACATCAATCTCCCCGCAGCCTGATGGGCCGCGCAAAAACCTCTGCTAAATGAGTTTGAATTCGCTTTCCTCGCGTATTTAGCCTTTCGTTGTCATTCCGAGGTGTTACTTCTGTCTTGTGGATAATTTGTGGTTGTATGAAACTCAGGAGAGGATGTGATTAGTGCATTAGCCACATGGCGTGTTTAGGAATAATTACTACATGGTTTTATCCTCCCCAGAATGCTGGAATACTCTCTCTCTCTCTCTCTCTCTCTCTCTCTCTCTCTCTCTCTCTCTCTGTGTGTGTGTGAGTGTGTGTGTGTGTGTGTGTGTGTGTGTGTGTGTGTGTGTGTGTGTTGTGCATACGTGATGAAGGAACGGACTGTACACATTAATGGTTCAGCATGTGTGTGTGTGTGTGTGTGTGTGTGTGTGTGTGTGTACGCGTGCTTGGCCTGGGGCACTAACTGCATGTCACACTAAGCCCTACGAGTGTGTGTATGCGAGTTACAGTAATCGCTTAGTAATTACACGAGGCTGCATTAGGGGTAATAGGTGTGTGTGTTGGCGGACGGACGGGCCGCTGAAGGGAAGCGAACACACAATTAACTCGAGTACATCACCCACGCTATAATTAGACGGAGGGGGCGATGAGGCGAGGGCGGCGACGAGGCGTGCGTCGTGAGGCGATGCATTAGTGACGCGGGGAGACACACATTTGCTGCCTTAATGGGCTGAGTAGAAGCTTTTTATCTTCTCCTCTTGGTAATGAAAGTAACAGATTTATTCAGGCGACGTTTAGCGTTGTGTGGACCATTGTGTTTAGCTTTTTTATTCTTCGTTCGTAAATGTTTTCTTTATTCTTTTCCTCATTTTAACTAATTTAATGTTTAAACTAGTAAAAATAAAAGCATATTTATATAACTAGGCGAACGGAGAAAGACAGTTTAGCTCAGATATATATTGAATGTCTGCGCCTTCATTTTTTTCCCCACTTTCTTTTCGACTGCATACTTCATCACTTATGTAAGTTAAGTTTTTAGTGCAAACTTTCCATTTGTGGTGCTTCAGTGTGCAGTAACATATTCGTAGGAGGAGTCCCTTGTTCACGATATATTTCTCTCCACACTTCTTCAGGCCTCTGTCGCTGCTGACCGCACCACCGTCCCCGCCAGGTAAACATTCGTGTGTGGTAAACAAGAACCCTCGCCTTGGGAACCCATACAGAAAAGCCTCCTCCAACCAGTGACATGGTAAACACCACCACCACCACAACAACAACAATCACCACAACCATCACCACCACCAATGACGCGGTAAACAAACACCATCACCACCATCACTACCACTACTACCACAACCAAAAACAACAGCTATTACTTTTTTCCATTACTGGTACTACTACTACTACTACTACTACTACTACTACTACTACTCAACCACAACTATTACATCAACTCCCCCCCTATAGTCACCGCCCTCGCCAGGAACAAGAGGAACAACAAGAGCATGGCGCCTCCCTCGCAGCGCTGGGAGGCTGTGTGGGAAGCACCTGTGTTTGTTTACAGGAAGCAGTGACTTGCAGGCGTTTAGATAGCCGACGTCTGAAGAGTGGTAATGACAGGCTGACTGCGAGCACCTGCTGTGAGAAAGAGAAAGAAACGGACGCTCTTCACACAACTCACAACAACCTCAATGTTTTTTTTTTCTTTCCTTCCTTCTTCACCTTCCCATTTATGTCATTCACCTTGAGTTATTTTATTCTACCCTCACTTCGTACGGTTTTCTTTATTACCCGGGTATTTATTTTATTTCACACAATTCACTGCAACTCCAAACACTTTTACTTTCTCCACCTTTCCATTTATTTATTTCTACATTATTACCTCTATTTACTTTTATTGCTTTTACAACAGACCCGAACTTAAATATAAGTAAAATGTTTTCTCTCGCAAAATTCACGGTAATCCCATTTTTTCCATCTATCACTTTTCAGTCTATTTCATTCTACCCAAGCTGCCTTTTTCCATCTCTGATACATCAACAACAATTAAACTTATACCACTCTCCATATTTTTTCCCCGCCACCTTTTCACACACTAACTCAAAACGCTTTCCCTTCTTCATCGTTCTATTTTCTTTATCCAACTTGTTTTCTTTTTTCACTTCAAGCAGGAAAAAAAAAAAAAAACACGAACCTCATTGACTTTTTTTTCATTTTTCTTTTACCACATCGCCTATTTACCTCAATCCGTCGCGAGTGTTTTCTCCTTCATCACGACAGGTGGCGGCACACGGATGACCTTGGCGTGATTCATGTGTATCACAAACCACCACTGGAAGTCCTCAGCCCCTTGCGGCACCATGTTTCAGCAGACAACACATCGCTACACCTACGAGGCTTCGATAATTCCCTCGAAGCGAAAATTTATTTATTACAAGGACACAATACGATAAGATAATAACCATTTCATTCTTTCGTAAGTACGAGTAATTCCTTTGATATTAGTTTCAACAATGTCAGTCAGCCACACCCCGCCCCTACGTGCTTCCTATGAACCACTTTTACAGGCTAGCGGCTTCACTCATGATATTAGCTTTTTCAGTAATATTACGCGGCCAATATGACAAGGAAAAAATAATTGAAACTGAAGTTTGTGCAATTCAACGAAGGTGACAAACCGCTAAGAAGCTGCATGGCGTTGGTTTTGAGAAGTAATAATCAACATCTCTTAGTAAGGGAGAGCTTGGAATACAGCCGAAAGAATTGTCCTCATTTAAGAAAGAACACAATGGAAGAAGGAAAGTTTAATATAACGAAAGTTTGTAGGAAAAGGAGAAGAAAGGATGATAATCATGTTTTTTTTTCTTGGCACAAAGCAACGCAAACAGTAAAAATAAACATAATCGTTTTAGACACGATGTGTATTTATTTCCTATTATAAATGATTAAAATGATAAAAGGTAAAAATCAGTAGCACTTTGAAAGTCACTAGTTTTTCCGAATTATTTATTACAACAGAACAGCCATTAGGAGTACATTAATTTGTAGCATTTTATATCTGTAATCTGTTATTTGGCGATGATTCTTTTATGACACGATAAGCACTTAGTACCCTGTTATTTAATCTTTTATCGCAGAGCTGAGAGCAAACACGACGCACTGATATTATCGCATTACACACACGCCCAACCTCATCATCCTCTTGTTACCGACTCTTTAAAGTCTTTGACGGGTACACACACACACACACACACACACACTCTCTCTCTCTCTCTCTCTCTCTCTCTCTCTCTCTCTCTCTCTCTCTCTCTCTCTCTCTCTCTCTCTCTCTCTCTCTCTCTCTCTCTCTCTCTCTCTCTCTCTCTCTCTCTGCTTCCCTTGACGTCACGGCAGCCATAGCATCTGATAAGGGAAGCATAACAAAACCGAGAACTATAAGACCCCATGACTTTGCCTCCTTCCCTTGCCTCCTCCTCCTCCTCCTCCTCCCCCTTTATCCCTGTCTTTTTAAAGCCTTCCACGCTGTTGCCTTTCTACCTACAGGTTAACCCAATAGTGACACGGTTGGTGACAAACACGTCCAAGAAAACGATTCAAACCAGCACAAACTTTTTTCTCTGTAGTGTTTTCTCTTTCATTCTCCTCCTCGATTGTTCTAAGAGGTAAGGTGGCAATGGAAACACTGTGGAAAAGACGGTGTGTGTGTGTGTGTGTGTGTGTGTGTGTGTGTGTGTGTGTGTGTGTGTGTGTGTGTGTGTGTGTATGATGTCGTACAGATGATGGCAATGGTTATGGTGTTGATGGTGGTGTAGTGTTGGTGGAGGACGTGGAGGACGGTAGTAACTCGGGTGTTGTTGTTGTGGCCGGGAGAGAGGAGAAGAAAGGCGAGGGAGAAGGGAAAATGAGGCTGCAGGATATCAAAAGGTGAATACGGGAAGAGGAGGAGGAGGAGGAGGAGGAGGAGGAGGAGGAGGAGGAGGAGGAGGAGGAGGAAGAAAAGGAAGAGGAGGATCAATGGGGAATGATAGATCAGGATGTGTGTGTGTGTGTGTGTGTGTGTGTGTGTGTGTGTGTGTGTGTGTGTGTGTGTGTGTGTGTGTGTGTGTGTGTGTGTGTGTGTGTGCGTGTGTGTGTGTGTATGGGTGTGAGAGAGAGATAACGATAAAGGCTACAACATATATATTGATAGAAAGAGCTAAAATAATTAATGACAAGCACGATGAAACATATAACAAGTAAACATCACAAGCCATACAGTACAGGCGCTGCTGCATAACCCAAGACTGACAGGTATAGTGGAGGAGACGGGCGCCCAGTCACACCTACAAGTTACCTGGCCGCCCCGGTGACAGGTGATAAGCCACTCAGGCCGCCAGGTAGACTCCGAACACCTATCAAGAGTGTTTGTGTGAGTATCGGTTCCTGTGTGTGTGTGTGTGTGTGTGTGTGTGTGTGTGTGTGTGTGTGTGTGTGACTATTGTTTTCTACATTTTTTTAATTATCTGCAACTTCTATGATATTTTTGTTATTTCTGACACTGCAATGTTTTACTGTCACTTCACTTGTTAATCACATTACTACAAACACAAACACCATCATCATCGCCGCTACTACTACTACTACTACCTACTACTACTACCACCACCACCATAATCACCACCACCACCACCAACAACAACAACAACAGCACCCGGCACACCCACACACCCTTACAAACAGATATATCAGCAGTTCGCCTCCGCTCCTCCTTTACCCCTCTGCCCTCCAGCGGACCCGACAAACAGGGTGGCAGTGTTCTTGCGTTATCGTGTGACCGACGGGAAAGCGGCGCCGCAAGGGAGGAGGTGAGGACAACAACAACAACAATAAGAAGAAAAACAACAAAAAACAACAACAAGGTCAATGCCCCCTCTCCCCGTATGTGTTCCTCTTAGCTAACGTACTTCATTACTATACTATTACTATCATCACTTTGCCTATCATCAACATCACTATTATCATATCACTATAACTATCATCACCATTACCACCAAATAGTTGATAATGACAACAGTACATAGGCCAACTAACACCCATGCCCCGCCCCCCACCCATAGCATGCAAGCCCTCTCTATCATCACCATTTTCATCACTATTTCCATCATCACTATTTCTATCATCATCACTATTACTGACCGAAAAACGATGGAGATGACAGCAGCAACAAAGCCATTCCTCCAGGTAGCATGCTTCATCACCAACATCATCACCATCATCATCACGACTATCATCACCAACATTAAGCTATAGCAACGAAAAGGAAAGCAGCATCAAGGCCGATCAACACCGTCTCCTGGCCAAGCAGCTTCATCACCACTAATATTATCACCGCAGTCATCACCACGGCAGCCAAACAACAGCCAAGGCAACTACCGCGTTAATTAACAGACCAACACACAGGTCATCTTCATCACCACTATAAATATCACCATAAAGATTATCATCACCGCAAAAGAACGTCATTATCGCCACTGTAATAAAGCAATAATGTTTTTCTTCACTAACTCCTCCTCCTTTATCATCGCCATTAATGCTACAACTATCACCATCACTATTTATAATTTAGTCCATAATCACTCCAAATAAATTATACGGCAATCATCACTATCATCACCACCATCACCACTGGCTCACCGGCGATACTGATTCACTAAAGCTAATTTTCATAGTGTATTTTCATAATTAGGTTATATTATTTTTTTCCCCTAGCGTGTTCATTATTTTTAACATACTTATCAGATGAGCCGACGAGAGTTCAGCCCTTTTCTTTAGTTTAAGGTTTATCATTTTCAAATTTTATGAGCGAGCGAAAGGATGTGTGTTTGAATGGCATCAGTTAAAAAAAAAAAATTTATAGAATGAGGCTCTTCATTAATAAGATAAAAAGGTGTGAATATTATTAACGGTAATGTAAGCTCTTCTATACATTCCTCTTTAATACTGGATAGCAAGGAAACATGTAGCTATCTCTACAGCACGCATGTTGAATTTTACTAACCAACTGAGTATTCAAGCATCACCACCACCGTTCAGTCATCATGCCGGCTAACGTACAACAACATCAATAACAAAAACGACCACCAAACGACTCGTAGGTGAGGCAGACAGACAGACAACATGGCTTTAATCCCTCACCAGTTCAAGAGTTCAAGCAAATGGCCCAGTCAATCATCGTTCTAACAGACATACAACAGCATCAATAACAAAAACAACAACCAATCTCCTCGTGGGGCTTCAAACAGACAGACAACATGGCTCTAATCCCTGCTCCCACCGCCTCGAGCCGTGTTTCTGGAAAGCCTCCGCCGCTCCCTCGAGTCTTATCAATCACTCCCTCCGCCGCCACCTCCGCCTGCCTCGTGTTGTTCCGTCGGCCGCCTCATTATAATACCCCATCACCTTTCCTAAATCCCTCTCCCTCTCCCTCCTCGGGCTGTTTTTCTTCACTAACTAATCGTCCTTTATCCTCGCCTGGCACAGCAGCGCCTCTCAAAACGGATCGATAGCGTCCTCCTTTTTAAACGTGTCCAATTTCCAGGTTTTTTTTTTTTACATGTAGGATCAGTTTTACTACCGAGGGAACAGTATCAATCCCATTACAAGGAGATTCAACTACGCGGAATTTTTATCTATTTTATGAACGCTGGCGGTGACTTCGATAACATGGTTTTCATACACCGTAAGGCTTGGGGGTCTTTTCTTCGAAGTGAATCAGTTCGGCTACCAGGAAGTCATCACTCTCTCTCCTCGGAACGAACCAATCATCCCAGAAACTATTTTTATCCTTTCATCGGCACTGCGTTGGTTCTCTCATTGTGACTATACCGTGCCGCCGCTGCCATCTGTGTATTATGGAGACAACCAGTGGGCGTTATTATTTACCCTTGCCACATTCCTAACCTCCTCCACCGCCGCCAACATCACCACTACCATCTTATAGCTCTCCCGTCCCTAAGGTTCACACATATCTACACTCATCCCCACCTCCTTCACAATCGCCACCGTCACCATCACTTCTATATAGCTCTCCTAAGATTCCCACATCGCCACACTATCTCCTAATTCAGCTTTCCAATTCGCTTCGCCACACACTCGCTACCTCACTTATCATCCTCGACCATTCCCCCTCTTCGCTGTGGCTCTTTCTCACCGTCTCTCGCCCTGTGCTCTCTCTCGCCTGCCTTCCCTTCTCACTTTAAGAGCCCCACTTCGCCCCCTCTACCTCCCCCTCTCCTTCTTCCGCCCCGCCTCCTCCTCGTAAACATTCCGCCTTACTTAATCTTACCCTCTGCCCCACCATCTCACACTCGCGTCATTAATTAATTAAAGGGTAACTAGCGGACTGATTAGACCGTTCGCTATCCCGGCCATTCTCTCGCTGCTTCAATAACATGTTAATTTTAGATCACCCTCCATCCCGTCCTCCCTGACTTCGTTCCTCCTTCAATCCCTCCCTCCCTCCCTCTGCCTCGGCCTCCCGTCCTCATCACCAAAGGGGATTAAGTTGAAGGAGATAACAGGCTTACTAAGACGCGCCCTCTCCATCACCTCCTCCTCCTTCTCCTCCTCTTTCTTCTCCTCCTTAACTCCTTATGAGAATTATGTTCTGTTCTGTATGATCAAATTTCACTTTTAATCTCTTGACCATTAAAATCTTCTAGTATGCTGTGTGTGTGTGTGTGAGAGAGAGAGAGAGAGAGAGAGAGAGAGAGAGAGAGAGAGAGAGAGAGAGAGAGAGAGAGAGAGAGAGAGAGAGAGAGAGAGAGTGTGGGGGGTGGGTTATCTCTCACTCTTACACTCTCTCTTGTCTATCTATCTATCTATCTATCTGTCTGTTTATTTATCTAGGATCATTAAACATCCACAGTTAATGGAATAATATAAATACAGTTAAAATACTATCTTTCACCGACACCTCTCGCTCCTCTCTAATGTTTCGTGACAGACACAAGCACTTCACTTCCCAACCCTCTGGCATTTATTCCTCACTGCTTGATTTTATCCTTATGTTCACCTCTATCAACAACGCTGTACCTCACTGATTAAGAAATTCCACCCGATAGCCACTAGATAGCCACTATACTCCCTTCATATCTTTAACTTAATATACATGTTCAATTATCTTTTTCGCAAGGTCAGTCTATATATTCACAGTGATAGGTTTACTTCTTTAAAATCAAATAAATACTTGACATGATATCCACTTCCTTCTCTTCTAAACTCTCCATATAATCCCTTTAGTGACCTTACCTCCACTACATGATATCCACTTATTTCTCTACACTCCCAATATTGCCTGTTTAATGACCTAACCTCTATACCTGCTATATTAACTCGCTCAAAATGAAAGGCATATATGTATATCCCTCCCCATGTTCCTCCTCCCCTGATCCATTATTCACTCCCCTGGTTTCTCTGACATGCCGCACTTCATTAATACCTGATCATATCGACAATGTGCTCTTGTTCGTAATGTCATCTGCTGCTTTCTTCCCCCTCAAGGTAACTGGGCTCGAGTCTCTGAATGTTTTATGGCAGTATTTTTGTCCCCTTGAATAATGGCTGCCATGAAAGTGATAGGTTGTATTGTTACATAACGTTCGCTTGACGTTTACAATCATACGTTTTTATTTTATTTCAAGAATTATCTCATCAAGTAATCATACGTACTGTCAGGATTACGCTCCACTGACGCACACACACACACACACACACACACACACACACACACACACACACACACACACACACACACACACACACACACACACACACACACACACCAACAAACATGCACGCATATCCCCCCCCCCCCCCAAACACACACACATACCATAATATTTATTTATTATGGTGTACTTATATATCTAAGTATTAGTATACTTATCAGTCTATCTAGGGCTTCCTTTTGTGTATCTTTATATCTATTTTGTGTATCTTTATATCTATCTACTTATTTGTCTACCAGTCTCTCTTAACCTACATTTCCACCTATTATCAACTTCGACCCATAGATTTATTCACCCATATATTTATTTATTATGGTGTACTTATATATCTAAGTATTAGTATACTTATCAGTCTATCTAGGGCTTCCTTTTTCTCGCAATCTAGACTAAGCCATCGAAACCCTCCTCAAGTCATTTAATGTCAAAGCAGAACTAATGGCCTCACTGCTTTCATCTACCTGACACCACTGATCCCCTCATCCTCTTTAAAAGCCCCTTACGTCTGCATAGTACGCGCGCAAATTCTTCAACGCGATCCGTAACATTCACGTATCATGCACCGTAACATTCACGATTTGGTTCACTGGTTCGGCACTGCTTCGGGATTTTACAATTTCCTACATTCTTTACCTTAACTCTTTTTCTTATTTTCTACAAATATGTGTAAGAAATGAAACAACACGGCCTATTATTATCTACTCTCCTATCACATGTGAGAGTACGTATGTTTGTGACCACTCGAACCCAACACTATTCTTAAATAATCGCCTCTCTTTTTTATCAAATCAAACACTTCAACACACACTCCTTTCGGTTTATATCTTGTAAACGTTAAGACCTGATGCGGATACGACCTTATGACACAAATACACACATTAACAAACAGACAAACACAAACACACACACACGTACAAATAAACAAATACATATACTACACACAAATTAACACACACAAAAAAATACAGAAGCACACACACACACACACACACACACACACACACACACACAATCACTGAGTATAGCAATGTCATTCCTTGGAATCGTGTTTGTATAATGGAGACAAGCGACGATAAAACCCAAATCTGATAGCGGAGAGAATGTCGACAAACTGATAAAACGCATGCACTCGACGCTCAAACTGTTGTGTCGCGAATCACCGTCGACTTAATGCACGAACTTGGACTTTTTTCTTTCACTTTTTCTCCTTTTATTTTTACGCTTATTTTTATCCTCAAAGACAAATGGATCCGTGACCGACCTGCGACTGAAGTAGGCTGCCCAGAACGTTCTTTTTTTTGTCTTCGTTTGTATGTTCATTAGTGTCGCCAGTTCTTGTTACGTGAGTGAGTGATCGCTTTGTTATGTCAGCACTCTCTCTCTCTCTCTCTCTCTCTCTCTCTCTCTCTCTCTCTCTCTCTCTCTCTCTCTCTCTCTCTCTCTCTCTCTCTCTCTCTCTCTCTCTTAAGGGCCCCAGTAAGCAGCAGGTAACCACATCAGTAGGTTAATGCCGTATTTGGTGACCTCTCCGCAGCTCCCCGCCTTTCTGGGGTACGACGCTCCATAAATCATTGCGAGCTTCCACGATTTATTGTTTTCTGACCCTCACTTCACGTATAGACTCTCCCAGGACCCGGTGACCTCATGTTCCCTTTGTTACCCTCACTCACATGCAATCACACACACACACACACACACACACACACACACACACACACTCTCACGTTACTTTATCACTGACCACTAGAACCAGAGTAAAGTAATCTCAAAAGTCACTCCCGTATCTTAATAACTGCACAGGGACTCAAATATTTATCATTCTGAACTTATTAATAAACTTTTTTTTTTTTTTACAGAAAAGGAGACAGTTCAAGGGCGTGAAAAAAGAAAACAATAATGAAAAAAAAAAACGCTACTTACTTATTCTAATTAATCTCAAGTATAAACTCTATCACCTAAATGACATGCCAAAGGTGTATTAATTAAACTAATATACACTATAATATATATAATAACTTAAAGTGTCATTCATAGCCCACAAAACCCTTTATTGGATACACTAACTCTCAAGTGGAAAATGTAAACCATTCTCGATAAAACATGACTATAGATATTGGTGAATCCTCTATGCCACACGTACAACACTGGTAACTCTCATGTCATCTCAAACCCTTGATAGTAGTGCTCTGACAACCTCTAAACTCCTTATTAAGATACGAAAGCGAACTTATATCAATGAAACGCCCATACAGAAACTCCTTAATACTTACCACTCAGTATATTTCCCCTGTTACGTCAATACCACAGCTTTCTCTGAAACCATTAACTAACTCTACTAACTTTCAAGTGAAAACTTCAAGAAACAAGGTCAGGGACATATCAATGAAACTCCCATATACTCCCTTCCTAATACCTACCACTCAGTATCTAACGCTGCTATCACACGAATACTGCTTTCCTTTCTCCCTCCTATGGCCCTAAACACACACACACACACACACACACACCAGTAATCTCTTCCCTCTCCGCCTCTTCCTCCGCCGCCGCTGCCCCCGTCATGTAACCTAACAAAGAGCCATAAAACTTAAGCCACTGATAGCGTAAGTCAGTGGAGGGCCGTACGTCGCGTCCCACAGCGGATAGAGAGTATCAAAGGGAATCAATAGAGAGAGCTTTTGGTCGTGGGCAACAAGCGTGTGAGGGCGTCGTTTGTGGGAGAGCGTGGACGGATAGGCATCGGACGGGAAGGAGAGCAAGAGAGGGAGCATGGAGGGAGAGAGGATATAGCGTGACGGAAAATCCAGAAAGGTATCAGGAGCGAGCTGGAAATTGTGGGCTCGAGGGTGTATCGACTGCGTGAGAGTGTGTGTCGGCGGTGTAAATGAACGGGGCTGCGTCGGAGGGTGGCCAGGATGAAGGTACCAATTTGTCAGGAATGGGAATGTATGGACGGGAATGGCCGAGTGAATAGACTGAGAGGTGAGTGAGGATAAAGGATGAAGGGCTGGCTGGTGGTGGAGGGGAGGGCGGAGGAGAACAGGGCACGCCATTCGCTCATGTGGGAAAGTCGTCTATCACTCAGCATTTATATCTATGTTCATTTAGGCTTGGAAGCGTGTATTTATTTGTCCTGTGTGAGTCTAAGGTACATTTAGTCTTACTTGAATGGTACTATTGGCTGTCCCTAAGTTTACGTTGACTCGGGCAGTTTATTTTAATGACACCGTTTATTGTCCGCTCAGCTCTTGTAATTACGCGGCATCCTATACTTGAACAATGGCGCAATCAAAGTATAAGACTGACGGGGAACATAATGACGAAGTTCAGCCATATCAGTGGGAATCAGACTCATTAGTTATCGACTTGCTCAATGCCTCCCTGCTTGTATGTGTGTGTGTGGTGGTGGTGGGGGGGGTAGGGGGGGGAGGCGGGTGCTCACAGTCAATAATTCTTCTCTAACTTCAAAACATGTAGAAAATAAATAACACACGAGAAACTTCAAAGCGGCAATGGCAAGAGGTTCATGGCTTGCTGGGGAACCACTGAGGGCCACGCCGCGCCGCTTCCTCTGCCGGCGGACAAACAAAATAATTATGCAGACAAATAGCAGCGTCCGCCCATCGCTCAATTCTGAATAATTACCGCGTGGCCTTTACATCGTGGCGGCAGATCGTGGTGCATCTGTTTAACACAATTACTAATAACACTGTCAACATTCAGAGCCAAACATTCCTTTCCACTTATTACACAACGCCGCCGTATAGCTCAGCGACGAAACACAAGACCACGCCAACTAACCTCACACACAGGTCCAACAATTACGAGACTCACCGAATAATATAAGAAAGTAATGGCCTGGGGATTACCGCTCTTTCTCGTTGATTATATTCGGTGATGAAAAGCAATCGTATAAAGAGACACGATACACCTGTCGGGGATTGAGTGTGGTAGCGTTATCAGCACCACCTGTCAGCACTCATCTCTCCTCCTCACCCCCCGCACCTGCCACGGAGGGAAGGTATAGGAGGAGGAGGGGATGGAGGAAGAGGAGGAAGAAGAGTATGAGCCTGACACATCCATTAGCCACATTAGCCCAGCACCATCATCCCCATCACCACCACCACCGGTACCACCCCCAACAATACCAGCAAGAGTGGAAGCTACAAAATCCAGCGATGCACACACACGCCAGCACACACGCGGCGTTCAGAGTCACTGTAAAAGACCCGTTTCATTAGGAGCACTCGCTTACGCCAGAATTAAAACAGACGGCTCGGGAAAATGGTGTACACTGTGCCCGGCTTCCCCGCGAGTCCAATGTCAATATTACGGGGAAACTGATATTATGCGTGAATTAATATGCCGCGTATCCGTGTGTATAGCCAGCCGCCGGTGCGCCTCTAAAGCCAAGCGCCTGATTGGAAGTTTGGAGGCCGCTGGAGGCATCGGCTGGCAGGGAATTTATATATACATTTTTTTTTCATACTCGCGTGCGTTTTACATGGAAGCTTCGCCTTTACCGGGGAGGATGGAAGTTGAATATTACGAAATTTATCATACGTTGTTGTCGACGAGTATTTGAAATTATGGAAAATTTTACTGATATCTTTATCGCATACTTTTTTTTCTCCACGTCAGCTGTAAGTGTTCAAAATTGTGTCCAAACGCACTCAACCAACGTTGCTCATTTCCTTTACTGATAAGAGCACACACACACACACACACACACACACACACACTATAACCTGCCTGTATAACATATCTCAACCACTCCGTTTATGAACAAGCAAAGAAAAAAAAAATGGAAACAATAACAACTGTTCATTTCACTCGGTTCCCCTCTCTCATACTGCACGAAATTGAAGAGAAACTTGTCAATGTAAACCCAACTTCAGAGAGAGAAGAAGAGGAGGAGGAGGAGGAGCAGGAGGAGGAAGAGGAGGAGAAGGAGGAGGAGGAGGAGGAGGAGGAAAGTCTGGAATTAGAGAGTAACTTAAAATGTCTAGCTACACGAAATAAACGCATGACTTTACTACTGGGATTTAGCGAGGGATTGGACGCGTGTTCGGAGGCGTAATAGCTACCACTGAATGCTTGAATGTCAGTCTCTTAAAGGTGAGGAGGGAACTACATGGCTGGGTCTGATGCTGCTACTGCTACATCCACCCACCCCTTCCTGTACTAACCCCATGCTGTGTGTGTGTGTGTGTGTGTGTGTGTGTGTGTGTGTGTGTGTGTGTGTGTGTGTGTGTGTGTGTAAACTAATTGGTGTTATTACATTATAGTATTAGGAAATGCCTGTAGTTCATTTACCCCTCACTTTTTTTATTTTCAATCCCTCTTTTCTCTTCTCTTCTCTCTCTCTCTCTCTCTCTCTCTCTCTCTCATTTCTTTTAGTGTTCTATTCGCCAATATTGATTTCTTTTGCTTTCTTTTTCATCGTCGTCGTCGTCGTCGTCGTGTGTTCTCGTGCTTGACTCTTATTTGGTTATCCCGCCGCCCTGCAATTTGCGACGATTCGTCATTCTTATTCCACGCGAGCGATAATCTAATCATGATCCTTTCCGTCGCGTTGTTTGACTTCCTTTCAACACGTTTACGCGCAATCATAATTCTTCGCCTAATGTTTATCAATTTCGCCTACCTTTCTATTTGATAATCGTAATTTCTCTTTCTTTTTTTTGTTTCCTGAATGTTTTAGCCCCTCTTTATTCCCATCGTATCTTTTTTTTCATTGTAAGTCGTCTATTATTCATTAGATGTTGTTTCCTTGTTCTTTTCTTTGTTCTTCGCCTCCTGTTTATCAATTTCGCTTCCCTTTTTATTAGCAAATCGTCCAGTCTCTTTTTTTTTGTCTTGAATGTTTTATCTTCCCTTTGTTTTTTCTGTCATTTTTAATTGATTTCTTTTTACTTTGTCATGTATTATTCATCAGATGCCAAGTTTCCTTGTTTAAATAAAGCATAATGACAAAACGACTCCACCACCCTTTTTTGTACCATTCACTTTTCATCTAATTAGTTTTTTCGTCCATAAATTGAAGGATGTTGACAAAATTATCATTCCTCAAGTATTTTTTAATGTCCCCTTGTCTGAACTTAGTGATAAAGAGACTCCAAAGACTTTCCTTTTTTTTACCTTCATTTATCACGACCTCCTTTTTTTAGGTCCCCGTTGGCGGCATTTCTTTACCTTTTAATCAACTTACGCCACTTTCACTCTTTCATTCATTCACCTTTTCCCCTGGACGCGTCTCCGGAATTAGTTTCTCGTGTAAAACTTTCATTCCTTCCTTCTTTCAATTACATTACCCCGGACACTCTATCCTGCTCTGTGTCTTTTACGCTCGCACATTCTTCCTGTTACGCCACTCATTACTGCCTTCTTTCTCCTCTTGACGACACGCATAATCTATCTTAAGCATATTTTCCGTTTTTTTTTTCCTCTCTCTATCCTGCCCTTGACGGTGAATTAATTAGCGTCGCTGAATCCTCTTGCCTTCCAAACATTCTCTCTTGAGTTCGAATCTTTTCAGAGACGACAAACATTATGGGTCATATACTTAAACATTTCGTTGCTTAAATAGGCTACACACATTTGATAAAGCTTTCGTAGGAGTTGTGGGCATGTCCATGGGTAGATTTATGACCCTGGTGGTAGTTTGACAAAGATTCTGCACCATGAAAGTGAAAAAAAACACTCTTAAGAAACGATTAATCTTCTTTTTAATCTTTAGAAATTGTTATGTGAGAGGCTGAAACGTCTGAAAATATCGACCTATAGACCGTCCATCGTTGTAGGACCATAACAAAAGACTGAAGTGCTATTTGTATTTGTAGAATATGTTACGACAGGGGAGGGGAATCATGGCAAACCACTATTCTCCACTGAGCCTTGAAGGAATGAGAAAGTACAACATTAAGTAACACTAAAATTTGGGGTAAGCATTGTGTTTTAGTACCTAGTTATGTTATTACATGGCTTACGATCTACTAATCTCTTCCTCTTCCTCAATCCCCTCTTTCTTCCCTCTCACTAAATTTCTGCTTTTTTCATTTCCTCCCCTTTGATTCCTCTTCTCCCATTCCTTCTTCCCTTCCTCCTCTCCCATTCATCTCACCGCCTTCCTTCATCAAGCTGCTCCTTTTTATACTTTCTCCTCCAGCTTTTAGTATTACTCCTGATTTGACTCACTGGTATATTTTCACTTTCTATTCGACTTCGTTCCTTCGTCTTCTCGTTTCCCTCCTGCAATATCATTCCCGGGTGCTTTTTATTCTTTTCACGTCCCCTCCGCTCGGGTCCACATATTTTTTTGCCTTCATTTCTTTTTCTGTAATTTCGTGCGTTTACTTATCCACCTTATTCGCTAGCGTCTCATTTTATCCTTTCCTCCTTTTCTTCTCCACATTTTTGTCGTCATCTGCTTTTCGTCCTTCTTTAAATTCCTTTCTTCGTGACTGCTTAAATGTTGCTAAGTTTCTTTTTCAGTTACATTCTGCTCGCTTTCTCATGTTATTGCGTTGTCCACTTCTTTATCGTATTTTTTCGTTGTTTCTCTCTTTGTTCTTCCTTTTTCTTACCCTCTTTACCGTCTCTCTGTTTCTCCGGAGTTTTTTTTTCCCATTATCCTTTGTTCTCTTTGTTATGTTTGCTGCCTTCCTTTTATTTAAGTAACAGTCTCTTATTTCTTTTATCACCTATTTTTTCTCTTGTTTATGCTGTCTTCCTTTCCTCCGTTTCACGTTTCATTTCGAACACTTTTTTTTTTTTATCTTATTCTTTCATCTCTATTTATACCCCTTCCAATTTACCTTCATTTCTCAGCTGTTTTTTTTCCGACATTTTTACTTCATAGTCTCCAACAAGCACCATTTCCTTTTTTTTCCTATATTAACGTATCTTAATTTCTTACACAACTGTCTTTTCTTTTTTACTAGTTTCTCGGCCCTCGTCAACTTTCGTTTTCTTGGTTCAAAGTCTCCTCAGATCTCTCTCTACTCCTTCATCTTCTATTTCTCTTTATGAACTGCTTTTACTTTTTTTTTACACATCTTCAACGTCTCTTTCATTTCTTATATTTGTTTTCTCCTTACGTTTAAAAGTCTCTCTGCTCTTATCATCTTTCTCTTATGTGCTTCAAAGTCTCCTCATTTTTCTTTACTCCTTCATCTTCTATTCCACCTCATGAACCGCCTTTCCTTTTTACACGCTTTACCATCTCTTCATTTATTACACATTTATTTTCCCTTCTCTTTTGGTTCCCCCACTTATCATGTCTATCTAGTTAAAAGCTACTTCTTATCTCTTACCTCCTCCTTCATCTTCTATTCCTCCTCAGGAACCGTCTTTCCCTTTCTTACACATTTATCTTTCCTCCTCCTTCATCTGCTATTCCTCTTCATGAACCGCCTTTCTTTTTTTTACACGCTTACTGTCCCCTCACTTCTTTTACATTTTTTTCTCCCTTTCTTTCGGTCCCCTGCTGGTGCCGCCTTCCACCTACCCACTTCCAACGTCTCATCATTTCACCCGCCACGTTTTTTCCACCACTATCTTGTTTTCTTTCCTTGCCGGAGCCCCTTTTCCTTTCCCCCTTCCAAGATCCCATTAACACGCCCACAAGCCTCGCATTTCTTGTCAGAGTTCGCAACTTGACTAATTAATAAATGCAAATCAAGGTTCTTTGGCGTAGAGTCTCCAAAGAATTTTCGTTTAACTTCCTGTCTCTCCCTTCCCAGCCAGACTTTCCGGTGCGACTGCTTTTTCTTTCTCTTCCTCCTCCTCTTCGTCCTCCTCGTCCTCCACTTCCTCCACCTTATCCTCCTCCTTTCCTTCCATTCCCACTATCCTTCCTCCTATGTTATTTACCATTTTTCGTATTCATCTATTTCTCGATTATCAATATTTTCCTCTTTCTTGCTTTTCGCTCTTTCTTTTTGCCCACTCTCTTTTTTCCCTTTTCTAACGCTTATGTTGTCCCTCGTATAATGTTTTCCTCTTCCTATTCTTTCTACCTTTCCTTCAATATTTTTTACCTTTATTTTTGTATGTCTATTTCGTTATTTTCTTCTCTCTTGTTTTTGACTCTTTCCTTTTTCCCGTCTTGTTTGCCTTCTCTAATGCTGATGTTGTCACCCTATACTGTTTTTTCTCCTCCTCTCTCTCTCTCTCTCTCTCTCTCTCTCTCTCTCTCTCTCTCTCTCTCTCTCTCTCTCTCTCTCTCTCTCTCTCTCTCTCTCTCTCTCTCTCTCTCTCTCTCTCTCTCTCTCTCTCTCTCTCTCTCTCTCTCTCTCTCTCTCTCTCTCTTTTCGCTGTCTTTCACATTAACATCTCATTTCCTATTCTGTCGCGTTCACATTTTTTTTTCTTTACTGCTTTTTCTGGAGAGTAATTTCCACACAACTACTTTATAAACTGTCTCTATGATAATTCTCTCTCTCTCTCTCTCTCTCTCTCTCTCTCTCTCTCTCTCTCTCTCTCTCTCTCTCTCTCTCTCTCTCTCTCTCTCTCTCTCTCTCTCTCTCTCTCTACGCTTGCCAGATGCATTAGGAAAGTTATAACGGAAGACCAGAATATTTTGCTGAGAAGGAAAACGTGTGTGTGTGTGTGTGTGTGTGTGTGTGTGTGTGTGTGTTGCTACTGTCTGTATCTGTTTGTGAGTATATATTTACAAAAGTTTCCCGAATCAGTGATCAACATCTTGCCTGATACACAAAATAAATAATAGTAAAGTAATCACTAATAAATACCAACAAAGAAAGAATAATAAATAGATACATAAAATACAGTAAAAGCCCTAATCAGCCTTCACACAATTCACGCCTCGAGGGAAAACGTGTGTGCACCAGAAGAGCCACCACTGCGCCAGGAGCCATTACCACCCTGAGCCACAAAAAGGAGTGAAAGGCGCCACCGAACCGCCGCACGCACGCGGGGGTCATCACGCCTCGCCACCAATCAGCTCCGCAGCCGCTAACACCTGCATCAAGTCAATTTTACCAATTTTCCTGACGAGGGCGTCTTGCGGTAAGTCGGGTGTGAGGGAAGGAGGAAGAAGAGCGACTTTTAGAGGGTAAGACACTACTGGCTGGAAAAGCGAAGGGGGGGGGGGGGAGAGATATGAGGTGAGAACAATTTTTTCTGAGTTAAAGCCAGGCGTGAAAGATATGAGAAGAGGAAGAAGTATAAGAGCAAAAGAAGGTGGTGGGATTACAGGGGGAGGAAGCATTAAGACACGGAAGAGCAGGCACTGCAATGACCTGCAGAACAGATTAAAGAACTTGCGGTACGTAGATGTATGGGATCTTTCACTTCACTCATGTAGCAGCGAGATAATATCAACGCGATTCTAAAAGGAGTTGATCGTTATTCGGTAATCGGTTTTGGAGAAAGGTTGTTCCAGAGGTTTGAAAAAAAAAACTTCCGATAGCTGTCCTGCATCATCTTATTTGAACCTATAACCGTTATCTTTGTTCTTTGGTTAGTTTAGGATTAAGAGGAAGATGAAGTAACCGACGTTACTTAGCCTACTCAGGTACTTGAAGACCTATATGAAATTCCCACGGAGGAAGTGGAGGAGGAAGAGGATATGGGATGACTTTTTCGGAGTAGAATACTGTACTGACTGGGAGAGACGCACAGAAAGAAATGTGAGGAAGTGTGGGAAATAATATTTTTCTGTTTTGCACAAATGAAATAATGAAGAACAGGAGTTCATACTTCTCGGTACTCACCGCCCAGCGCCAAGGTGTTCTCCCCTCCCTGGAGCTCTTCCGGCTTACCTGTTGGAAGAAAAAGGTGACTGTAAGTGCTTTTATGAGTAGTGCGAGCAATAAAAAAATGTAATGTCAAATAATAGAGGATGCAAGTTATTTTTTTGCTTCCTGTTTACTCGTCAATTTTGTTGTTATGTTACTCTATTACGTGATAACACTGGAGAATAAATGTCATGACCGTTTTATTTATAAGTTTTCAAACTGAAACTAAGTATATAAAAAAATATCTTTATCTTCACCCTAATAACTAGCAAGGAAACATTTACTATCCTTTCAGCAATTAGCAAGCACTAATGCACTTTTTTTCCTACGCTCCTGTAATATAACGCTTACAAACTGTACTGCAAACATATGAACGGGATCGCAAACCAAACACACACACACACACACACACACACACACACACACACACACACACACACAGACCACTCAAGTGTTAGTAGAAAAAGCCATCAAAGCGGAAGAAGTTCATACTAACGGAGTCCACATGCCACGAACCTGATCCCTCTACGGGCCAGAATATATGTGCGTGCGTGTGTGTGTGTGTGCCTGTATGTGTGTGTGTGTGTGCCTGTATGTGTGTGTGTGTGTGTGTGTGTGTGTGTGTGTGTGTGTGTGTGTGTGTGTGTGTGTGTGTGTGTGTGTTTTGCTAACTTTCATTATCATTACAACTTCAGGGCACGCACGCTAGCTATTTCTCACCTGTCCAAAGTCTAAGTCGTTAAGTCTGATTGGCGGTAAAAAGCGGCAAAGAAAAAATGGTTAGTTATCGTAAGTAGCATCTGGGTCGAGTGGGCGGCTTGAGGTGTGCTAAGTACGGGTGCACCTTGACTCCACGCACCTGGCTGGGTGCGGGGGGGACTTAGTTTGATTATTATTCGTCATTTTCCGTACTTCATATGCAACCTTTGTGTCGTCTTATGTAGGTGTCCGTGTAAGGGTGTGTGTATATCTGATTGCCTTAGTAGCTTTCTATCTCTGTCTCTCTTAAGGTGACACAGCGATATTTCACCGGTTTAATATTTATTGCCTAAGCGAAGTAATTGTGTGAGCGTTTGAACGTGTTTGTGTTGGTCTGTATTTACATATTGTGATTGCAAAAGTAACATATAAAGTAAAATAGTATTACGATTGATAAAGAGAGGAAAGCATTGAATAAATACCCTTTGTTTACGACCACATACACACACACACACACACACACACACACACACACACACACAATCCCTCCACTACCCAGGCCACGTCCAGACCTCCAATCACCCAGCAAGGCACCTGAGCAGACTGTGAAAAGAACGCTTTACCTTCACCATCACCACCACCACCACTTTTGCCATCACAAGCACCAACCGCCATCACAAAATACTTCCTCGCTATTATTTTACCCGGCCATTATGGGTTTGCCGTGACTTTACAACTTTCATGCCAATACTTTCGTCGCTTTGGTTGTTGTTACTGATGGTGATGATTGTGGTATTGTTGTTTGATGGCGTTGTTTGTGATAATTTTCTACTTCATCTTTGTTGCTTTTCTTGTTCTATTATTTTTCCAGGTAATATTAATCAGTGCCAATGCTGACATTACTCTTACTTCTACTACTACTACTACTACTGCTACTACTACCACCACCACCACTGCAATAAAGAGGACGACCACTGCCACCACCACGACGACCACGACCGCCTATAAATAAAGCGCGATAAGCACGTCACAAAACGAGCTGTGTCGCCACCGCCAGTGCCACGCCACGCCACGGCCTGCATTTTTCACAATCCTCTCTCCTCATTGTCTCGGTTCACACACACACACACACACACACACACACACACACACACACCTCGTCTCCGTCTACGATATTTCTGAACTTGTCTTTCGTCCATATTTTGAGATACATTTTTCCTATATACATAACTTACGTCACATTCCTTCTTCTCGAGCTCGCTGTCTCTCTTGCATCTCTCCACATGTTTATCATATCGTGTCACATAACCTCTCTCTCTCTCTCTCTCTCTCTCTCTCTCTCTCTCTCTCTCTCTCTCTCTCTCTCTCTCTCTCTCTCTCTCTCTCTCTCTCTTCTCAGTAGGCGAGGCACAGCGCCAGACTTCGCCGCTACACACAGTTCTACTTCCCAAAGGAAATTCCGAGTAGGAAATAATAACGTTTCCCGCGTTAACTCAGCACAACGTTCACCGGAGACTTGAGGTGACTGCCAACACACGCTAATATGTATTTCCACGGAGGCCCAACAGCGAGGAGAGAGGAGAAGGGGATGACAAGGGAGTTTTCCTGATGGCAATGAAGTCTTTCTTTTTCCCATTATTCCCGAGAAAATAGACTCAAAATATATCAAACGACCATGAAACCAATACTACATTTGGTATCTCGGCAAGGGAGGGAAGGATGATATGATATTGAGTTCAAGGTTTGTCTGGTTCGGGGAAATGATTCAATAAGTGAAGCGTCGCCTTCCTCCGATCTCCGGGTTGGCTTGGCTGGATTTGGCTTGGTCTCCTGCCCTTGTCCGCCTTCCCTCCCTCGAACGGTGATTCCTCGGCATTGATTTCCGAAGTCAAGTGAACAAAGGTGAAGATTTAATGAAGAACGTGTGAAAGGAATGCTCATGAATGTGTTAATGGTAATTTACCGACCACACTCAAGCGTTTCTTTGATGTTTTCTCCTTTTTTTTCTTTCTAGCGTCTGAGTGTTCATGAGTTTTCAGCGATCAAGTGTTTGGTTATGATTTGAGGTTGCTTCTCGATGGCAGAAGTGCGAATACGACTCTTCTGGTGAACGAAATTGAAAATAAAATTAAATTCACAGAGGAAGTCACACGGGAACATGGCTGGCAAAATTGAGATAAAAAACAAGCAAAAAGTGAGACGGTAGGAGAGAGAGAGAGAGAGAGAGAGAGAGAGAGAGAGAGAGAGAGAGAGAGAGAGAGAGAGAGAGAGAGAGAGAAGGAAGGAAAGGGGGGAGGGAAAGTATCTGCTGAGGGAAGGCGGGAAGCGGGAGACGGAGGGATCTTGGTGATAGGCCAAAGCTGACTCCGGTATAAGACTTATTGGTCCCCTGTTGGCAGGTCGTTACGTTCCTCCGCCCAAGGGAAGGAGGGGCGGCAGAGACGGTGACGGAAAGCAAGGGGAGAGGGGGAGGGGCGTCAGTGGTAGGAGGGCAAGGGTCGGAAAAGGGGGCTGCGAAGGGCATGGTGAGGGAAAGCGAAGGGAGAGCGGGGAAGGGTGGCATGGGAGGACAGAGGGGCGGTAGGAAGGGCGGTGAAGGGGCGACGAGGAGAATATTTATACGTCGGCGAGGGTGAAGAAGGGGAAGGGAAGACTTTGAGAGGAAGAAATTATAGCCAGAAAGGAAAACATTCCCTCCCCTTCGAGCATCAAGTCGGCATGTTTCCGTTGCTAATGCGGCACACGTGGCGCGGGGAGGCGACAGGTGGGGATGGCGGGCTGCATGCTGAGCTTTGTAACCACACACTCAGATGCACGGACACAGGAAACGCAAAAACACTCACTGATGATCGACTCGGTGGAAACGAAGAATCATCGGTGCGAAGAGGGATGAAGTGGAGTTTTTATATCGTTTTTTTCTGTAACTTTGGCGTTAGTTGACGACGCATTTGAACCAAAAAAAAAATTCAACGTAAGATATTTTTGGTGGTTCTTGGTGTGTTTGTGTGAAGAGGGAGGGGTTTAGGGGCGTAGAAGGAAGATGCGTTTGGTGTGCTTGTTCCATTCATTTAATCATGGGTTCGTCAGGTCAGTGAATGCAGCAAGAGTGGTCGCGCACGGCCTCTGCCGCCTGACTACCTGCGGGGCCGGGCAGGTGGTGGGCAGGTGCGAGTTAGCCATGCCGGCCCCGGCTCACGCCGTCCTCGGCGGCACCTGCGGCACACGCGTGACCTGTTCGACAACCAGCGGAAAACACTGCCTCGTGTGCGAGGAGAAGACACTTGAGGCCATCACAGCCCCGGCCCGGCGCCTGCCTGTGACGCCTTCCAAAAAGCTCTGATTACTACTGAGTGCACGGCTCTCCGGGCCCTGCCTTTAATTATTTCCACTTAAGGTTTATCTTTTGAGTCAAACATACAATATATATATATATATATATATATATATATATATATATATATATATATATATATATATATATATATATATATATATATATATATATATATATATATATATATATATATATATATATATATATATATATATATATATATATATATATATATATATATATATATATATATATATATAAGTAACGACAATTCAACGGCTCTTATATGTCAGTATATAACAAAATATAAAAATAATGCAATATGTATCATATATATGCAAAAATAAATTAAGAGGAGCTAAAATTATATCATGCAGTAAACATCCAAAGTAAAAAGAATCTTGATTATTAAAGAAAAGAGCCGCTGAAATCTATGTAAATTACAAATGTTACAAAGAATAAAATCTCTCTCTCTCTCTCTCTCTCTCTCTCTCTCTCTCTCTCTCTCTCTCTCTCTCTCTCTCTCTCTCTCTCTCTCTCTCTCTCTCTCTCTCTCTCTCTCTCACTTTTTCAGTTTCTGTTGCTTTAATGACGACGACAACGAAGATGCCGATGACGAAAAAGACTACGAACTACGACGATGACCATGATAACGACGACGGTGACAACCACGACAAAGAAAACAAGGAAAAGGGCGAGACGAGGAGGAGTTACACGAGGATATGGTGGAAGGAGCACACACAGGTAAAGAAAGACAAGAAGCAAAAATAAATTACACGAGATAAACAGAGAATACCCGACGAAAAGATGTAAATGGAAAGACTAAGTGCTCGCGGAGGGGAAGCGAAGACGGAATAAATGAAGGGGGAAGACAAGGAGAAAGTAATGAAGAGTAAAATGGAAGAGGGTCGGGTAATACACACAAAGGAGGAGAGAACAAGGGAGACGTAAGAAGAAAAAAAAAGCAGAACAGAAATATGAACTTTAATTCGAGCAAGCGGTTCCAGACGGGTGGACAGATGGATGTAGAGATAAGACAGTTACCTAGACAAAAGCAGGTAGATAAAGAGAGCGGATTGAAGGATTCATTACCTGAGCTATTGCGGATGTCGGATAATCAATGAGATGGAGGGAAGTAAATCATTTCCCTGACATGCAAAAAAAAAGAAAAAAAAAAGATAAGATAACATGAATACAGATAAAAATGCAGAATGGATCTCTCTCTCTCTCTCTCTCTCTCTCTCTCTCTCTCTCTCTCTCTCTCTCTCTCTCTCTCTCTCTCTCTCTCTCTCTCTCTCTCTCTCTCTCTCTCTCTCTGTCACACACACACACACACACACACACACACACACACACACACACACACACACACACACACTTTTCTTCAACCTATTTCTCTTTTTCCGTGTCCTCTCTCACTTTTACATTTCATCCTCTTTTATTCCATTATTCTTTTCTCTTTCCTTCCTTCATTCCTTATCTCTGTCCATCCCTGCCTCTCTCAGTCACTCATTCCCTCCTCCGCTCCCTGACGTCCTCCCCTCGCTAAGAATCCCTTCTCTCGACTGGATTCAATCACGGGGCCAAAGACTGAGATGAATTCAAGGAAAACGAATTTCCAGATATAAATGTTCATCATACTCTCTGTCTGTATGTCTGTCTGTGTCTCTGACTCTACCTGTCTATCTATTTATCTATCTATCTATCTCTTACGCCCCCGTACACACACATTCATCCACTGTACCCCAGCCTTGTCGTCCTCCAACCTTCCCAAGTTCCCACCTCCACCTCCACCTTGTCTACCGCCTTCACTTCAACTCTCCCCCTCACCCACACTCTCGGTCTTCTCCTCCCCTGCGCCCACCAACCCTTCCTCGCCCTCACCCACTCTCCCTCCCTCTTCCTCTCTCCCTCCCGTCCTCCCTCCCCCTTGCCAGCAGACTCAGGTGCTTCTGCTAACCTGCCTCTAAACATGCAAGCCGGCTAACTTTTCTTGCTCCCACCCCCTCATATTTTTATTTCTTTTATCCCAACTTTTTGTGTTATCCCTTTTTTCTCTCGTTTACTTTTTGCCTTTCCTTCGCTGCTGCTGTTAGTCCCTCCTCTTCGATTTTGTTCTTCCTGTTTTTTTTTTTTTTATTGCCGTTCTGTTATTTTTTTAAACAATTCCCTTGCTCCCTTTCCTCTGGTTCATTTTTCTCCGTTTTTTTTTTTTCTTCTCGTCTATAGCTTTCCATTTTGCCTTTGCTTAAAACAATATACACGGTCTTTCTGCGTATCTGACTGGGTATGTATGTCTTTGTGTCTGTATGTCTGTTGTGTTTATCTGTATGTCTGTCTGTGTGTCTGTCTGCATGTATGTATGTATGTATCTCTCTCTCTCTCTCTCTCTCTCTCTCTCTCTCTCTCTCTCTCTCTCTCTCTCTCTCTCTCTCTCTCTCTCTCTCTCTCTCTCTCTCTCTCTCTCTCTGTATATATGCATTAACCTTGATACCATTGATCCATGACGACCATTGACTGTATTAGTGATAGGGACGGTGCTGCAATGTTTGAGGACGAGGAGGAGGAGGAGAAGGAGGAGGAGGAGGAGGAGGAGGAGGAGGGAGAGGAAAACAAAGGGAGGGGGCTTCAAGTGCAAGAGGTAGTATGATGTAGAATGGACAAGGATACAACGCGGACTATATATTTGTTTGTATGTTTGTATGCATGTATGAATGTATGTATGCGTGTATGTATGTAGGTAGAAACGTAGGTATCAGTATGTTAGGCTTTAATCACTCCCAACAATACAACACCTTCCTTCCTTCCTTCAGTTCAGTTCAGTCATTGTCTCGCTCGCGTGAAAGGGAAGGAGCAAGATGAATAAACAGCATTGCGTGTCCTGAGGGTATCGAGGCTTTATGGTGGTCTCGTCTGCATGGGTGTTAATTATATCCTTCCGTAAGGGCGCTGACTGACCGGTCCCGGGTCCTCGATGGTGAAGTATCCGTCCCCTGCACATGGTTTCCTAATTGCCTCACATGAAAGGAAGTGATTACGAAGCTGATGGAGTGAGGGGAGCGGCAAAGAGTAGCACGACAAGGGAACAGAAACGCCGGGCACCATAAAGAGAAGTTTTCCTCCTCTGGTGCGAGTCACATGTGCACGTAATGTCCTCACAAAAGAAGAAGCATGTAAAAAATAGCCGCGTTAAGTCATGGCTCATATGCAAAGGTGACGCCGAGTGCAGAAAAGTAAGGATGAATTATAATGCATGAAGTGGCAGTATATCCAGCAGTAAAAGCAAGTAAAGCGTGAATTAGTAAGCGTTCAAGTGGACAGAGGTATACAATATTTTGCAGGGCCATGAAAAGTTAACTAATGATGACAGCAACTATGGCGTACACTGCACACGAGGCACGAGACGCTAAGCAGTGACGACATAAACGACAGACGCACTTAGACGGCACAGCAGTAAGCATGCCACGGTACATAATAACTGTATAATAACGCCGGAAACATGAAAAGATAAATAATGGCAACTATAACCACATAGTATATTGCACAAGAGTCACAAGACCCCAAACAGTGACATAAACATTGATAAACGTGTGTACGTCGGTGATGTTGATGGCTGCCGGAGCACGGAAGACAAACATTGGTATCAGGAAAGTGGGGGTGTATAGATTGCAGCGACATGGAAGGGGTAAATAATGATATCAGCTCCTGGGTGAGGGGAGAATGAGCCACCACCACACGCCAGGCACCGCCACTACAACATCCCCCTTCGCGGCGGCGGCGGTGGCGGTGGGGGTATTAGACTAATCAGCCGACTTATTACGCCAACCTCACAATACATCACGACCGCAGCGGGGGGGAGGAGGAGAAACAAGGGACACAGCACGCAGGTCACACCACACTGCACGCCACGCTACGGTAAGCCCCGCCACGTCATTCCCCGGCGGCTTCACCAGAACTTTCCATGCATGCTAAGCTAACTTCATCTCGCCAAGCAAATCCTTACAACGAAGAGCCACACGAGGCACTGCAGAGCCACCCACGGTATGCCACGTCACGCCCGGCATTGCCAAGCGGCTTCAAAAAAACTCCCTGCATATCAAACCATCACCATCTAATCGTTAAGGGATGGCACGCAGCGTAGAGCCACACAATACACTGCAAAGCCACTCCGCTCCCTATAACGTTATTTAACACTGAGCCATGCAGCACCACACCCGCCACGCCCAGTCCTTCACTCATCTCCTGACACACCACGCCAGGCCGCGCCACACCGCCACTGTGCCTCGCTCGCAATATATCACCATATTCATTATTCAGGCCGGCTCTCTCAGGCTTGTGCGCTATTCCGGGGGTAATGGCCATTGTTTCGCTGCCTCGTCCTGAAAGAGCCTCCAGTGATGGGTCTCGGGGCTGCCAGTCCGTGCGTGGGTTCGTGCACTCTCAAGTTGTTAGTCTTTTCTGAATGATTTCCACTTTTAGAAGATTTTCGGGTCGGTCAAAAATTGTTTTCTGGAAGTTGGGAGACGGTGTAAATCTTTCCTTCTTTCTTTCCATCTTTCTTTTTATTAGCTTTGTTGTGGAAATGTTTGTGATAGTATAGTGTTAGTGAGTGTGTGTGTGTGTGTGTGTGTGTGTGTGTGTGTGTGTGTGTGTACAGCTTCAACAGTAAAAACAAGTATGATTATGTGCACAAAACCCAACGCTTCACGTCGCCTCGCCAAGCAAACGCTGCCGCCGCGGAAAGACCACCGTCTAAACGTCCCATTATGGCTCTGTGTGTCCTTCACCTCACCAGCGCCACCCAGCCATGGTCACAGCCGCTGCCTCCACACCCTGACTGCCCGCAGACTCTTGAAGGTCCGGTATGAATGTGGAGAACATGAGGAGGAGGAGTAGGAGGAGGAGGAGGGTATGTGGAATGAGGTCTAACCAGGATACGAGGTCGAGCGACTGGAGGGACACCAGCGAGGAGAATAGAGACATCCGGCTCCTGACATAAGTGCAGGAGTGAAGAGCAAAAAAGTCCCTTTCAAAGCACAAAAAGTATTAAGATATGAATATTAGTTAAAACGGCTTATTTTAACTTGGCGTCTCTTGAGCATCTCCATCTTTTAGTATTCATGAATTGGCAGAAATGAGGCAAGGAAACTTTTTTTCTGAATTCGAATAACACAAACATATTTTGAGACTATTAGTTATCAAAGCTTGTTCTAACAGATGACCTTAATACCCGTTGGCAGTTCTTAATTCCAGTGGAGGAGAGAAAAAGGAAAAATCAAATTCTTGCCCTGAGGAACGAATTTTTAACATGATAAAACAATTAGTCACGGGACGACGCTGCAGCTGAGAGCCTTTAAAATTTTCTGAATTTGTTCAACCCACCCGAGGCGAGATGAGGAAGGAAAATATAAACGAAGTGACTTTTATAGTGTGTTCTTATATGCACTGCGTCGTAAGGAGAACAGAAGTCCAACAAAACAACTTCCCTGCATGAGGAAGAGCCACGGCAGGTGCAGCAAGCGACAAGGTCACATTGAAAGCAAGGTGGATGCTAATGTTCCCAAGACGTGTGTTGGGTGGTAGGTGGTAGGTGGTGGTAGGTGGGTGCCGCCTCGCCCCTCTCCGCCCTGCTGCACCCCGCCCCACCCTACCATCCTTTCGCATGAGATACAAATGACACTGAGGGAAGAGGGGAAGGAAATCTTTGAAGACTGATCAACCTTGACGGACCGGCATGACGTTTTCACTGACGACAGGAAACGAGACGCAGATGTGAAGCCATAACGAAACGTGCAAGAACTGAGATCATGTAACAGTTCTTGCAACAAAACTCGTCACAGAAAAATGGTACATACCAGAATTTGTTCCTGTTCTATGTAAAATATATTCCAGACAGACACAGACGAGGTACACACCGATTGTTGTTATAAATATGTTTCAATGCTATCAGACATGGAAGACAGACATTTTATTTCCTTTCCCTAAGAAAACCTTACATCACCAGAAGCTTATACATGTCAAGGCTACGCTCACTCACTCACCTTTCCCAATCCCCTCTTGTTCTTCACACCTGTCCCGATCACATCTTCTGTCCTCCATCCCTTTCCCAATCACCTCTTCTCATCTTCCCTCATCTGAACACACACCACCACCGCTCATTCTTCTTTCACAATACACACCCCAAAGCGTACTATAGCAACACGGCTCCACCCACTCACACCCTTACCCACTCACACTCTCACTCACTTTTCTCAATCACCTTTTCTCTCCTTCACCACTTTCCTCTCATTTTCCCTCACCTGAACACACACCACCACCCCTCATTCTCTCACTCTACTCATCCCACAACGTAGCAACACGGCTCCATCCACTCACTCACACCCTTACCCACTCACACTTTCACACACTCACTTTTCTCAATCACCTTTTCTCTCCTTCACCCCTTTCCTCTCTTTTTCGTTCACCTGGACGCGCCAACAACACGCTCTCTCCCGTCCACTAGACACTCCCTCGCCCTGCTCCTCTCGCCCCTTGCCCTTACTTAATTAACTTACACATAACGAAGTCAATTTCCCCTCCTCCTTGACCCATCAGTCTTCGGGAATATTTTTGGCCCGTCGACCCTGCTTGACTTACTCTCGCCCTCCATCCTCGTCCCGCGGGTCTCGTCCGTGTCCGTCCCTCGCCCACCTTTATTACTTTGCTTCACTTCTCCCTATACCTCGAAGGATCTGCTTGGTTCACTGCTCTATTTGTTTATGTGTCTGTTTTTTTATTGTTTCTTGCGTTTGCCTCCACAGATTTTTTGTTTGTTTGTTTGTTTGTTTGTTTTCCTTCATGGTTCATTGTATTTTTTTTTCGTGAAGCTTCAAGGGATGTTATTACCTTAGATTTTACACTTACACACAAATTCAGACTCAAAATATCATATAAGTATCATAACGCTCTCTCTCTCTCTCTCTCTCTCTCTCTCTCTCTCTCTCTCTCTCTCTCTCTCTCTCTCTCTCTCTCTCTCTCTCTCTCTCTCTCTCTCTCTCTCTCTCTCTCTCTCTCTCTCAATCTCGGCACGTGTGCACTTTCAAGTTGCTTCTTCTTTTATCTCCCCTCCGCTTCTTTATCGAGTACCTTCCCCTCGCCAGTTCCTTGTCTCCGTCCCTCCTTTGTCTCTCCTCACACTCACTTCTTTGCTTCCTCTTCTTCTGTTCCCCGCAATCTTTACATCTTATCCATCTCACTCCATTTACCTGACACGTGAAACTTGAATAGATTTACCATATTTTCCTTCCTGCAAACACAATGAATTTCCTCTGATGCAGTTAGATATACGCGAGTGACTTTTTTTTTTTTTTTTTTTTTGGTCGGAGCTGTGCACAGCGATATATCACACCGTATGACACAATCGCGTTTAATAACACGACATGAATACCGGCGTTCTTTTTGTGTGCCGCATATTGAGGTGTCAGGACCGATAATTAACCTAGTCATTTAGAGAAAAAGCTGGACGCATTATTAAACGGACACTCGACGTCCCTCGCACCTGAGCACCATCACGATCATGTACTCAGATTGCCGAAAACGCACACACACACACACACACACACACACACACACACACACACACACACACACACACGGACGCACTTTAGATTTGATTGGCATGGAATTGAAAATGACTGGTTACTTTTTTATCCTTTCGAGTGTTGTTCATTCTATTATTCATCCGTTTATTCATTGGTTTCTTTTACTTCTTTATTTTTTTAGCTTGCCAGTGATCAGAGAAAGGCGAGTCTCTTGTTATAAAAAGAATCCTGATGATAAAACGATATAAGGATGAGAAAAGGACACATACACTACGCACTGCACACTACACACACACACACACACACACACACACACACACACACACACACACACCACAACGTACCCTGAACCCACATAAAAACTCTCGCCGCCTCAACCTTTTCCCCGCCGCAGAACACAATTACTGGCCTCCCGCCCACCTCATCCAGGACCTTCTGCGCCTTCCCCCGGAGAGAGAGAGAGAGAGAGAGAGAGAGAGAGAGAGAGAGAGAGAGAGAGAGAGAGAGAGAGAGAGAGAGAGAGAGAGAGAGAGAGAGAGAGAGAGAGAGAATATTTTAAACTAGACTTTTTTGCATTATAAGAAAAAAAACACAGCACAAACCCGAAGGAAGTCTTGAAATCTAAAAAATAAAAAGTATCAGGGAGGCACTACAAAAAGTTAAGAGAAAAAGGAAGAGGAGAAAAAATTGAGGCCGAGGATGAAATTACGTGACCGAGGAGGACGGGGAAGAGGAGGAGGAGGAGGAAGGGGAAAAAAAAGCGTCGCAAGAGGAGGAGCTGAAGGGAAGGAGGAGGTGTGAACGAGGTTTCAGCTACTAGTGGAGGACGTGAGTGGATTTATGAAGGTATTGATTACGTCGTGGAGGTGCTCGGGGTCAGGAGGCCGGCGGGAGCGTAAGATATGTGTTCCGAAGTTGAGTGGCCGGGAGCGATTCTTGAAAACGTAGTGTGTGTGTGATAGCGACGGGAACACGCATTAGAGGGTATTACAGGAGGGAAGGGAAAAGGAGACGTGTTGGCTGAGTGGCGTGATGAGTGAAGGGGAGAAGGAAAGGAGCAATGGGACGTGAGGTGAATGGAACTTTTCGGGGAAGGGAACGAGAGAGAAGGGAAAGGAAAGGCAGGGAAGGGAAATGAGGGTATAGGAAAAAAAAGATAAAATACAGGAAATTATGAGATAAACAATAAGAAAATAAAGGAAGGGAAGGCCAAAGAAGGGAAGGGAAGGGAAAACTAGAAAGGGTAAGTGCAAGGAGGGAAAGTGAAATGAAGGGAAAGGAAAGAGAGAGAAGAGAAGGGAAGGGCAAGGAAGGGCAGGGAAGGGCAAGAAAAGGAAGGAAAGGGAGGGGAAGGGAAAGGAAGGGAAGGGAAGGGAAGGAAGGATAAACAATGGAAATACTTCAAATAACAACGTACTTATGTGGTGGGTAAGGAAAGAGAAGGGAAAGAAGAGACAGGGAAAGGAAATGAAGGGAGCAGAAGGGAAGGGAAAGGAAGGGAAGGAAAGGAAAGGAAATATAATGGAATGAGAGAAAAGAGAAGGGAAAGGGAGGGATGGGAAGGGAAGGGAAGGGAAGGGATGGGAAGGGAAGGGAATGGAAGGGAAGGGAAGGGAAGGAAAGGGAAAATAAATAAGGAAAGGGAAGGGAAGGGAAGGGAAGGGAAGGGCAAAAAAAGGAAGGAAAGGGAAGGGAAGGGAAGGGAAGGGCAAAAAAAGGAAGGAAAGGGGGGTAAGGGAAGGGACGGGAAGGAAAAAGAAGGAATATAATCATGAATAGGAAATAGCAGGATGGTCAAAGAAGTCAACGAAAAAAAAGAGAGAAAACTAGTATATATAAGAGAGAGCAGGACAAAAAAGGGAAGGGGAAAGGCAAGGGATGGCAATGGTAAGGGAGCGAATGAAAAAGAATGAATTACCATGAAGAAAGGGGTACGGAGAAATGGGAAAAGATGGGAAGTAATAATATGCTCAAAGGCGGGGAGGAAAAATGTAGGAAAGAAAATAAACTAAATATGATAAATGTTAGGAAAGATCAAGGAAAGAGGAAGGAAAACAACAAGATTAATGTCGAGAGTGGAAAGTCTTGGTGGAAGAAAAAGCGTTAGGAATGAGGAATGTGAAGAAATAAAATTTATGGGAAATAAAATATATAGTAAAAAAGTCAAATCAGTAATATATATGTAAAAAGAGAATAATGAATATATAAGGAAAGGGAATGAGAGGGAAAGAAAGGGAAAGAAAACGAAAAAAAAAAGTAATGAGAAAACGAAGAAAGGGGAGGAAAATATGAGTGAAAACAATGGAAAAAGAAAAAGAAAAGGAGAATATATGAGGTAAAAGAAAGTAATGGAAAAGAAAAGGAATTGAAACCAGAGAGAAAGCAAGGAACAGAAAAGGAAAAAAGGGAGAGGGAGAAAGAGATGGGAGGGCAAGAGAAAAAGTCTCCTAGGCGCTGAGAAAGTTAGATTCTCGTGGGGAGGAAGACACGGAAAGGTTACAGGGGTTGTGGAGACGTCGTGTTGCGTTGCGGGAGCCGAGGTGACGGCGCCAGGCTGGAAAACACTCTTATCTTTCTCTAAGGAGGAACGCTGGAAGGCAACGGTACTGGAAAACAACAGTCCGGCGCGGCAAAACAGGATGTGACGAAAATATTACCGACTTGGGAAAAAAATATTACTGACTAAAGGGAGAAAATAGTGGAGCTTTAGTGCGCTGAATCGAATGAAAGGAATGGCATTTTTGTCCGGCATATGTAATAGTAGTAATTTTGTTACTGTTATTGTTATTATTATCATTATTATTATTATTATTATTATTATTATTATTATTATTATTATTATTATTATTATTATTATTATTATTATTATTATTATTATTATTATTATTATTATTATTATTATTATTATTATTATTATTATTATTATTATTATTATTATTATTATTATTATCACGAATAGTAGGAGTAGGAGTAAGAAGAGGAGGAACAGTAGTAGTAGAAGTAATAATAATAATAATAATAATAATGATAAAAACGATAATAATAATCACTGAAAGTCAAATTGAGAGAGAAAATATCAACACTGAAATCCCATCACACGTCAGTCTTCGAAATTATTATGAATTGTGAATTAACTGGTAGACAAATAAACACAAAATACAACCAAATAAAGAAAGACATCATCAACAACAAATAAACAAATATACAAATAGCATACTACTGAATAAGATATATACATAAATTAAAGACATATCAAACCAGACAACTTAATAACCACACGAAGAAATAAATAAGCCAAGGCTTCTCTTTTCCTACCTCACTTTTACGATCCAGCGACATCGGAGGAAAAGCCGTGCCGGGATCCTTTGGGGTCATCGGAAATATAAAAAGAACTGTTAGTCTGTGTTATTTTGTCGATACACCTGAGGCCGTGTCATTTCCGGTGGTGCGACCCGCCAACCTCTGCCATAAGCCCTTCCCATGTTCCCTCCTGCTCTTGCTCCTCCTCCTGCTTTTCCTCCTACTCTTACTCCTGCTCTTGCTCCTATTCCTGCTTCTTCTCCTCCTCCTCCTTTACTTTCCCGAACACTCCCTTTCATTCATTCTTGAAACATTACCTCGCACTACACTTGCGTTATCATTCTGTTCATTTTATTACTTTTATTATCACTGTTACTGTTACTATTATCACTATGACTTTTATTACATTTATTACTATTATCAGAACCGTGAGGATGCGCGCGTACACACACACACACACACACACACACACACACACACACACACACACACGGTGGGTCCCTTCGCCCTTGGTATCCCGGGAATGCTTACGTGGAAGATTCCTCGGGAGGCTGCACATGACATGCTTAATGGAAGAAATACTGCGCCGAAGACCCCACCTGCTTACCTGGAGGCCGACAGCGCTCCTCCTCCTCCTCCTTCTCCTCCTCCTCCTCCAGAAGGTTAAAAAAGACACGCACACGGATGCCAGGTTTGCCCGCTTTTTAAACACATAATTTTCCTGTAAGCAGATCAATGTTTTGTGTCTCATGAAAAGTCTCAAATATATCAGGATCATATTTTTCTCACTTTATTATCGTCTCCCTCAATTGATCTCCCCTCCCAGATGCTAACATTATAAAAGGGGCGTAATGAAATACTTTCCGCTTCATCAATCCCTCTTCCCTATACGGACGGTCTTATACTCCCCAAATTCCCTCGAAATGTTGCTTCTCCTACTATCTCATATCGCTATTTCCATGCTAATTGCTCTGTTGAACCTGCTAACGGCATGCCTCCACCCCTCACCCCACCCGCGGCCAGCTAGACACGATTTTCTACTCTAGCTTACCCCTCCCTCCCAGTGATACTCTACTCCATAGTGCAAGAGTTACCACGAAGCTTCATCCTTCTATCTCTTTTTTTAAGTAATCTCTAGAACAGCCTTTCGTCGCATGCCTTTTTATCTTTCCTTCGACTTAAACGCTTTCAAGACTGGAGTATAAAGACACCTATTCATATAACCTACAAACTTTACTAAAACAAAACTAAAAAGGTTAAAATATTCACTCCATTTTTAAAAGAATGTCGAATACTGGTCTACTAAACAAACAAACAAAATATATAAAAAGGAATCATCTGCTGTTCTTTTTCGGTGTATTTTTTGCCCATAGCCTGCCTCCCTTTCTGTACTAAACAAGGTTAAATTATTCACTCCATTTTGAAAACAATGTCTGATACAAGTCTACTAAACAAAAGACAAAACTGATAAATACGAAACCATCCTCTCCTAATGTGAACCAATAAACAAAGGACACATACTTCACTCCCTTGCCTCTGCCTCTCCCTAACATAATTTATCTCCCAAACTGACAGGATGAGATGCTTGAATATCTCTGCAGCATCCCGGGACTCGCGGTGCTGGCTCGCGTCACACCTGTCGCTGCCTCCCAACACCTGCCGCCTCTATCAAATGACCGGACGTGCATCCTTTTACAAGCAACACTCTGGATCTGGGAAACTGCCGGTAAATCATCGGCACAGGAAACACCATTCTATATGTATTCATCTCTTTTCAAGGTATTCGCGGGAAGTAATTATGGAGACGATTGTTGGAATATGTAGGTGAGGAAGTCTTCAGGTAGGTGGGCTATGAGGTACTGATAACTGTTGATAAAGCTTTGTTAAAGTGGTAATCTCTCTCTCTCTCTCTCTCTCTCTCTCTCTCTCTCTCTCTCTCTCTCTCTCTCTCTCTCTCTCTCTCTCTCTCTCTCTCTCTCTCTCTCTCTCTCTCTCTCTCTCTCTCTCTCTCTCTCTCTCTCTCTCTCTGCAACTTAACGCATTGATCCTTTGATTATAATTCATCATTAAGTGTCTTTGTTTATCACGTAAATAATCGGGTTGCTCTTTTTTTTCTTCCTTTCTTCCCCATCTTCATTTCTCTCGTTTCTTCTTCCTATTTCACCTCGTCTTTCTTTTATTTTCTACCTTTTCTTTTTCTTCTCCTTTCTTCTTCCTTTTTCACCTCGTCTTTTTTCTACCACTTCTTTTTCTTCATTTCTTCTTTCTTTTTCCTTCGCCTTTTCTTTATTAACATCATCGTCACCTTCCTCTTCATTCACTCTCCTACACACGCCTTGCCTAACCAGGGCGTGTGGGGCCTCGTGCCACCACGCCTGATCTGATTGGTAAGGCGCAGCGGACAGAACTGGTCTTTGGTTTCAAGGACTGAGGTCTGAGCTAGGTTGGGAAGGGTTTGGTCGGGGCGGTGTCCTAAATATAGTACACACACACACACACACACACACACACACACACACACACACACTTAGTCGGCTTTCTTGATTTAATTTTTGGGGGGGAGGGGCTTGTAATTAGCAAAAGATGTGATCAAAAAGATAGCTTGAAAGACAGGAAAATAAGATAACCAAAGAATCTGAAGAATATACCTAAGAGAGGGTAAAACTTGAAGCAGGTGATGATAATATTAAGCTACTCCTTCCATGGTCATCTTCTCCTCAAGTCAATGATCTAACCACTTCACCAATCGAAACATTCTTGACATGGAAATCCACTCCACTCCCGCGCAGCTTAACATGCCAGCGTTCAATTGCCGGCGACTACTGCGTGTTTAGTATTCCGCTCCCGTTCCCTCTGCATGTTCGGGAATCTAATATGCGCTACTTTTGTCGTTCCCTTGCTTGGTTTTATGGTTTTCCAGGATTTTGCTTTCCATTTGTTCTCCTTAGTTCTCTTCTTTTACTTCTTGTTCGTGTTTATCTTGTTGTTGTTGTTCTTCTCGTTCTTGGTCTTGTTCTTGCTCTTCTTCGTTTTCTTCTTGTTCTTGCTCTTGTTTTTTCTTTCTTCGTCTTCTTCTTCTTCTTCTTCTTCTTCTTCTTCTTCTGCTATTTTTTTTCATTTTCTCTCTTTCATCTTACCCTCTCTACTCCTCACAAGGAAAAAATATACAGGAAGACTACACTGGTCACCTCAAGTCAAGCTAAAGCCATCCACGAATTTATATAAATTTTTCGTACTACTTCCTCTTGTCTGTTCCTCGTCTTTTGTAAACTCACCATCGTCCTTAACTCACTCTTGATACACGCCACCAGCCACACCTCAACACAACTTTCCTGCTTACTTCATTTCACCCACACCCACACCCACACACCCTTGATGCCTGCTTGCTTGCCTCACTCCGGCCACACACATCCCCACCCTTTCCGCTGCCCTCCGCCACCCACACCCACACCCACGCCCACACACACACACACCTTTACTGAATACACGCCCCGCACCTCGCCTCACCTTTCACAGAACACCTGACTAATTCTCTCCCATTTGGTCCTATATTACTTTACGTTTTTCTCTCTCCAGCCCTTCGCTCTCATTCTCCGCTTCCCTTCCCTTCCCTGCCCCTTCACCTCGTCCGTCCCCCTTCTTCCACATTAGTCGTTCGCCTCTTACTCATCTCTCTGCCCGTCATGACTCATTTCCCGTGACACTCTCCTCTTAATGTCTCCCATGCCTCGTATTTCCTCTTGCAAATGTAGACATGGCCACTAAGGCCCACTATCCTCCTCTTCTTCCACCTCCTCCTCCTCCTTCTTCTCTATATCCCTTTCCCCTCTTTCTCCTACTAGTGATGCTCTTCCAAGTCTTCACAATTTCCTCTTCCTCCTCTTCTTATTCTCTTATTACAAATGCAATGCTCTCTCTCTCTCTCTCTCTCTCTCTCTCTCTCGGCAACTCCTAAACATATGACTACAACTCTCTCGCCCTCGCCCTTCCTCTTCTATTTTCCGTTCCCCTCTTATCTATTAAGCACATAACAGGCATCCCTTTCCAGCCTCTTGCCTCTTCCTCATATTCACAAAGCATCCGTTCCTCTCCCTTCCACCAGTGGATGTTTCCCTTCCCTTCCCTCTATTTCCCTTCCCTTCCCTTATATTCCCACACATGCCATTCTCTACCTTTCCTTTCCTTCCTTCCCGTTTCTTTCCTTCTCTTTCCTTCTCTTTGCTTTTCCTTTCCTTACCCTCCCTCCATTTCCTTTCACGCTCCTCTCTCTTCCCTTCCTTTCCTTCCCTTCCCTCCATTTCCTTCCCTTCCCTTCCCTTTCCTTTCTTTCCTTCCCTCCCCTTCCCTTCCCTTCCCTTTCCTTTCTTTCCTTCCCTCCCCTTCCCTTCCCTTCCCTTCCCTTCCCTTTCCTTTCTTTCCTTCCCTCCCCTTCCCTTCCCTTACCTTTCTTGCCCTTCCCTTCCCTTCCCTTCCCTTCCTTACCCTTCGTTTCCCTTCCCTCAGAGGTTTTCAATTTCTCAGCCTTCCCTAGACACCTCCTTGAACATAAGCCATCCTTCTCCTCCTCCTCTTCACCCCTCCTCCTCCTCCTTCTCCTCCTCCACGCTCAAAGGCCCCTTCCTCCATCCTCCCTCAGGTTGCCCCCGCAGGGTTGGTGACCGCGGCTGTGGGTTGAGGGGACCAAAACAAGTCACGATCAGGGCGCCTAGTTTTTATTCGCGGCACCTGAGAGGGGAAGGGTCGGTCTGATGGGGAGGGAAAGGAGTAGAAGGAGGAGGGGGAGGAGGAGGAGACAGGTGGTGGTACAGAAGGAGGGGAGTGAGAAGGGGTAGACAGAAGGGGTATGACGTGGCAGGGAGACAGAGAAGGTGGGAGAAGAGGGGATCTGAAGGAGGAAATAGGGTCTAGCGAGAGGCAGAGGGAGTGACAAGATTGCAGGGGATGTGACAAGGAGGAGGGAAGGGGTAAAATTAGGAAGATAAATGTGTGTGTGGGAAGGAAAAAAGAGTAAAGGATATAGAATTGTGTGTGTGTGTGTGTGTGTGTGTGTGTGTGTGTGTGTGTGTGTGTGTGTGTGTGTGTGTGTGTGTGTGTGTGTGTGTGTGTGTGTGTGTGTGTGTGTGTGTGTGTGTGTGTGTTTATGAAGCGTAAAAAAGATATATTTATATCCGCGAGTCGACTCCGTGAGAACAAATAAACTTAATAATCACACAGTAAAAACAAAGTATCACTGGAGGAAGAAAAAAAATACACATAAAAGTCATAAAGAGATGAGGAAACAAAGATCATAAACAGGAAGGGCGGAGGAGGGGAGCAGGAGCGAAGAGGGAAGGGAATACCAGCGGACAAGGGAAGAGGGAGACGAAGTGAGAGAAAGACGAGGCGAACAAAGGGAAAGACAGAAAAATAAAACGAGAAGGGTGATGAGGGTGACACGAACAAAGGGGAAGAAGAGAGAGCGCGGCGCTAATGCAGGATAAAAGAAGCAGAGGAGAAGCAGGAAGAATGAGACTGAAATTTAGAGATGAAGAAGAAAGACGGACGCGAGACAAAGAGGGAACAGTCAAAGGGAGGAGGAGGAGGAGGAGGAGAGGGACAGAATAAGAAGAATAAGTCCCGCGGAAGATAAAGAAAAGAAAAACAAGGTGATTTAATGTGCAGTACGCGGACTGATAAAGATGTAAGAGGAGTTATGATAGCAATAATGACAGGAAAAGTGTGTGTGAGTTACAACGGAAAGCAGTAAATAACTGAACGATAATAATGACGTTAGGAAAAATGCAGCAGCTTCTTGATATGATGAAAATAATAAACTAGTAAGAGTAAGAGTATTATTATTATTATTATTATTATTATTATTATTATTATTATTATTATTATTATTATTATTAGTATTAGTAGTAGTAGTAGTAGTAGTAGTAGTAGTAGTAGTAGTAGTAGTAGTAATAATAATAATAATAATAATAATAATAATAATAATAATAATAATAATAATAATAATGAAAATAACGCCATATTCTCATTATAACTGTGACTCCTGGTAAATGTTTATGTGGAAATTACAGTATACAAAAGGAAGACAAGTATTTAATTAATGAAGCTTACGCGCGCATTATTTTTTGGTCTCATTACTAAAACAATTCCACGTCAAGAAAGAATATTAAAGGAAAAATAGAAAAAAAAGGCAGCAAAAGCATTATCATTATTATTATTATCATTTTTATTATTATTATCATTATTATTATTATTATTATTATTATTATTATTATTATTATTATTATTATTATTATTATTTATTTTTATTATTACTATTGGTAGTAGTAGTAGTAGTAGTAGTAGTAGTAGTAATAGTTAGTAGTAGAAGTAGTAGTAAGGCAAGATGGCGCCACTATAAACACTCGCCTGCGCCAGAACGGGCTGGGCCGACCATCAGGCCCCACCTGGAAGAAGCCTTGGGCCGACCATCAGGCCCCACCGGGAAGATGCCTACCGGCGCAACAGGCAACAACGTAAAAAAAAAAAAAATAATAAATAAATAAATAGTAGTAGTCGTGGTGGTGGTAGAAGAAAAAGAAAAGAGAAGAAGAAGAAGAAGAAGAAGAAGAAGAAGAAGAAGAAGAAGAAGAAGAAGAAGAAAACAGCAACAAGAGGAAAAACAAAACAAACGATAACGAAAACAAGCACAAAAAAAAAAGAAGAAAAACGCCCACAAAAAACACGTCAAACTCGTCTTCAAAACAATCATAGCGGCGAACGAACACACTAACACACACACACACACAAAAAAAAAAAGCGGTGCACCTCCAATTAGGCTGGTGGTGGTGACGACAAGCCCGCCACGACCTTTACCTGTGTCAAGGTGTGCCGGCCAGACAGTACAAAGGGACAGACTCTTATCACGCGGGGAGAAAGTGGCCAACTTTGGGAAACTCCTGCATGGACAAGCCACGGATTGGGAAAGGG